>NC_081420.1:49159039-49396471 GCF_949786415.1 Peromyscus eremicus | reverse complement strand
AATAGGAAGTGAACCGTCTCACTGGGTGTGGCTTGAGCATATATGAGACCTCAAAGCCCCCTTCCACAGTGACACACTTCCTCCAACAAGACCACACCTACTCCAAAGCAACACCTTCTAATAATGCTACTCCCTTTGGAGACCATTTTCTTTCAAACCACCACAATATAATTTTTAAAAATATATCATGAATTGGAAAATGTTCTAAGATTCCATAAAATGGCATCTCTCTTTTTTTTTATTAGAGAAATTTACACTATAATTAAGACTAATTGCTGGATATGTACCATTTACTTATCCATTGATTTATTATTATTTACACAAATTATTAAAGATGCACATACACATACATGAAAAAAATAATTACCTCTTCATAAATGGAATCCTAAATTTCAGCTTCAATCCTGTCTTTCATGGAAACATACAGGCAGGACTAAGAGTCAGCATAGGGTCAAAATTCTCCTTCATCTCTACTCTGATTTTTCTTGGTGTTCTTGGTTAGTACCATAGATCTCCCAAGTCCACTCATGCTGAAGCTTTAATGGACATATATTAAAATCCTACTTGACTTAAACTACACCTTTTACATGAGGACAGGAAGCCAAGAGAGCTGATGAAAGCAGGACTATTTCCTGCTTTTGCTAGAAACAACAATGGGTAAACCAGGAATGAATTGTGTGTGTGTATATGTGTGTGTGTGTGTGTATGCTCACATGCACACCTTACTAAAAGGCTGCTAAACAAGTAGTAAGGCTTAGCAGTGTGGTGTACACCTACAGTCCCAGTACTTGAAGGTGGAAGAAAGCAGACAAAAAGTTCAAGTCTACCCCTGGTCACATAACAAACAAAACAAAATAACAACAAAATCAGGCTATAGAGTGGGTTGTCAGTCATCCACAACACTGGTGGAAACTTTTTGGTGTGGTATAAAAAATTCGTCATATTAAAAATAAACAGGGCACGAGGCCAGTACTGTTCCTCCCTTCTGGTCATTATTGAAAATGGAAGGGCAGTCCCAATGTTAGGGTGCAGCAGCCTTAGTTGTTACTTTGCATGGCTGAGGGGATTTTGTTTAATATAAATAAACGGTTGAAAGTTTGCTAGTTCTCAACTGAGTGAAACATGCCAGACCTTACCAACGACATATACAAGAGGTGTTGGCATGTTTTTTTGTCAACTTGACACCATCTAGAGTCATCTGAGAAAAGGGAAGCTCAATGGAAAAAAAAAATGTCTCCATCAGATTGTCTTGTAGGCAAACCTGTGGTGCATTTTCTTGATTGATGATTGATGTGAAAGGCAACTATAGGCAGTGATACCCCTGCTCAGGTGGTCCTGGGGTGTATAAGAAAGCAGGCTAAGCAATCCAGGGGTTAGCAAACCAGTAAACAGAGTTCCTACATGGCTTCTGCTTCCTTCCATGAATGATGGATGACAACTGTAAGCTGTAGTCCCCAAATTCCTTCATGTCATGGTGCTCTATGATAGCAATATGAAGCAAAGGAGGACCTGCCACACATGTGAACTCTGTGCTCTAACATGAAGCAAGAAATGGAAGGACAGAGGAGAAAATGTTCTAACATGTGCATGCCGTCTTCAGGAAGGGTTCTGCACGACACAGCAGCCAATGCTCTTGATGGACTCATTTACTGCCTTCCTATTAAGTAGAGCTCTTGCCTTCCAGGTTTGACTGTGGCAGGTGCTGAACCTTCTGTTGAGAATATTTTAGTTTGCCTCCATCTTCACCCAAATTATTATTATTATTATATATTCATCACATATAGTCATGAGTTTCATAAATACATTTTCATCCACATATACCCTAAAGACTCCACCAGAATGCTTGTAAAACTAATAAGCACTTTCAACAAAATAGCAGGGCATGGAATTAACATATGAAACCCAGTAGCTTTTCTATATACCATTAATGAGCATGCAGAGAAAAACAATCAGAAAAGCAGCCAATTCGCAACAGCTTCAAGCGGCCTTCAGAATAAACCTAAATGGAGATGAATTATTTTTACGATGAAAACTTTAAAACACCAAAGAAAGATATTCAGGAAAATAACTGTATTTCACAATATAATCTACTGATTCAATGGGATACTATCAGAATTCCAGTGAAATTCTCCACTAATATACAAGAAGCACCCCAAAATACATGTGGAAGCACAAAAGAACCCA
Organism: Peromyscus eremicus; assembly: GCF_949786415.1. Taxonomy (NCBI): domain Eukaryota; kingdom Metazoa; phylum Chordata; class Mammalia; order Rodentia; family Cricetidae; genus Peromyscus; species Peromyscus eremicus. The sequence continues at coordinate 49,394,287 of NC_081420.1, read as the reverse complement.
GAAACAAAATTTTGAGCAAAATGAATAGCACTGGGGTATCCCAATTTAAAATTATATTACACAGCCATAGTAACAAAACTAGCATGGTACAGGCACAAAACCAGACATACAGACCAGTAAGATAGGATCAAAGACACAGAAATAAACTAAATAAACTCAGCCAAGTTTTCATTGTCAGACTTGTAGATTTAGTATAAAACTGGTCACTTTCTACCAAATCCTTTGTTTTATTGAAGGTGCATTGACAGACATGAGGCAAGCAGAGAGGGGCTGGTATCTTGTGCTTTCAACCTTTGCATGAAATATTTCCTAGGTATGGCCATAAGCTTTAGGATCCAAAATAAACACTCTCAACAGTAAGTTGTCTAACCTGACACCCTGAGTCAACAGCTTGCAGTAACCAAGACACGCCAGCACATCCGCAGACCTGCAGGTATAAGGTTAAGGATGTATCATTTTGTGCTACTGGGATTTAAGGGCTTTTTAGTGGAGAAATTCTGACTAACACACTTGTTTTCCAAAATAAGGATTAAAGTCAGTAAATGTCTTTGAATCGCTCTGCTGACAGTAATCAGGATGGTTGATTATTCTTGATTGATCATTAGCACATAGATTGGTACTAAAGCAAGACGGGGTGATGAGGCATCCACGTGCATCCAACAAGAAAAGAAATAAAGGAACAGACAAGGAGAATAATAATTTTTAAAGTCTGGGCCAAGTTTGAAGCAGTCAAGGTCATGTGAATGTATTGTATCCACTGCTTGATTAAACAGAGAATTGGAGACACAATTGATACAATCAGTCAGCTGCCAAGGAGCTATTCTATTTTAATAATAAAATATTTTCCTAGCCATGGCATCTTATGCTTCTAATCCCTATACCTAGGAGCCTAAGGTGGGAGGATTGCCATGAGTTTAAATCTGGTCTGAGCTATATAGAGAGTTCTACTCCAACAAGCTACAGTGTCAAAGTCCAGTCTCAAAATAACAAAACAAATATTAATTTATTACTGCTAGATTTGCTCTGTAAATGACAATGCTTCATGTCTATAGACTAGAAGGTTGATATCTATAAACAGTTTAACCTAATGTATATCCATTATATATTATAAACCACTATAAAACAAAAATTATATATTTATATGCTGTTATAAACCTAACTTGAGTTAAAAATGCATGCCCTTCCTCCACAAGAGCTAACACTGACAGCTTCTGGTGGTCCCTCCTCCATTTCAACTAGTCAGCACCTCTTTTCTGACTAAACAGCAGAAGCCAAACCTCTAGAAAATTCAGCTTTTTAATAGAAATCTCTTTTTGACGGCTTAATGTACAAAATATGTTTATTATTAAAAATTAATCTGGTCATAACTGCTCACTACTGTACTTCTTAGCAGTCTAGGCAATGAGATAGAAAGTCGGAGCTTTATAGTGAGTTACAGGCCAACCTGGACTATAGAGTAAAACCTTGTCTCAATCAAGCAATCAATCAAAATAAGTAAATAGGTAAATCAATACTTTTTATGTTAAATCAGCTAATCAAGTCCATTCAATGTCTTTTTTCAGATACATCAAGGAGGGCTATGAAACTTGCCCATTTAAATAGAACAAATAATGCTTAAAAAAAAAAAGAACTTTTGAACATCAGAAAAAAAAATCATTGTAAAATGTGGGTTTTGCTGTGTACATGGTTTGTTATTGGGAAAAGTCATATACTTTCTCCACCTTAGTTAACTCAAAAATAAAAAAACACATACAAATATCATAGCATATTATACTGAATCAATATTTCTTATTTTTGTCTAGTTTTTTTTTTAAACTTTGTTTAGACAGAGGCTTGTGTAACACAGCTTGGCCTCAAGCTCACTATATAGTCAAGTATGGCCTTGAATTTCTCGTCTTCCAGCTTCTACCTCCCCATGCTGAGATTACAGTTGTGCAAGTTATCCAATACGGAAGATTCAACCCAGAGTTTCTTGCATGCTAGGCCAGTACTCCAGTAAGTTAACCATATTCCCAGCAGCTCATATGATTTTTAAATAAAAAAATAATTCAGTAATTATATTCCCATATACTTAATTAATACTACTTTTAAATGACATTTCCCTTATTACGACAAAAGGATGTGAATGATGTAGTTCATTTTAAGCCTCCTCTCTGTGCCACAATGAAATCAAATATGAATGAATGTATAATGTCATCTCGGGGCTCATTATTATTAGAAGTGAGCATGAGAGCTGTCTGTACAGCAGTTTTACATTTAATTAACCAGTATGAATTGTTCTCAGCTTTGTCATCTAATTATGTCTAGGAAAAGCAAGTCTCACCACATGTATTCTTCCTTCATGCCTGCACACTGTGTTTCTTCCTGGTGGAGACAGGCATTATTGAAACACCAGCCCCTTACTCATGGACTCTGCCATCCTCTGCTTTGAGGATTATACTCAGGTGAAGGGAGGAACAGGAGTAATGAAAAGCTTCGAGTTCCAAGTCTGAGAAGGTTTATGCAGATGCAAGCTGACTGCGTGTGAGCACACCTGGGTGTGAGCTTGAGAGGCATCCTCAGGATTTCATCTCTGCACAGCAATGCTTCTCTTACCAGACCAGGCTCTCTAGACCACTAAGTGAATATGTAAAGAGAGTAAAGATGTTTCTGAAGGCTGAGTCATCACAGCCATAGCTACAGCTAAGTTCTGTGCATATCTGCAGTGACAAATGATGGGCCAGCAGCTTCATGTGGGCATTTTGCTGATGCCATATCTGACTGTATGAAATGATCAACGTCAGTTGTTAACTTGATAGGAGCTAGAATCTCCTAGGAAACTCTGGGCATGCCTGTGAGGGAGTTTCTATACTGGGTGAATAGAGGTGGGAAGATCTACCCTAAATATGGACAATACCACTTCATGGACTGGGGTCCTAGGCTAAATGAAAAGGAAGAATCTAGCTGAGCACCAGCATCCATCTCTCTCTGCTTTCTGACCATGGCTGCCTCATGCTCCAGCAGCATGCCCTTCCCACTATGATAGACTGTCTGTTTTAACTGTGAGCCATAACAAAAACTCTCCCTTTTAAAATTGCTTTTATCAGAGCAATAAAAAATTACTAATAGAGCATAGGGCTAAAGATTAAAGAGGCAACATTCAGTTGTTAGACTATGTCTGTTTGATTTTACTTAAAAAGTTTAAATTAAATGAAATTTATTCCAGCACAATATTCAAAAATAATATTCTTTCCTCCTATTTTTTAAATATATCTTATTATTATTTATGTGTATGTATCTGTGTATAAGTAGGTTAGAGGGGCATCAGATCTTTGGAGAACCAGTTATAGATAATTGTGAACTACCTGATACAGGTGCTAGGAACCAAAATCAGGTCCTTATCAAGCACAATACATGCTCTTAACTACCGAGACATCTCTCCAGCTACCTCACCTCCTCCTTTCATAGTATAGTAGTCATTTAGGTGTCTTACACATGATATTTAATGCAAATTATGCATAATCTTTTTATTATTTTATAATTAACTTAATTTCACATATCAGCCACAGATTCCCCCGTCCTCACTCCTCCCACTCCCCAGCCCTGCCCCTCCAATCTACCCCCCATTCCCACCTCCTCCAAGGCAAGGTGTCCCCTGGGGAGTCACCCCAGCCTGGTAGACTCAGCCGAAGCAGGTCCAGTCTCCTCCTCCTACACCAAGGCTGAGCAAAGTGTCCCAGCATAGGTCCCAGGCTCCAAAAAGCCAGCTCATGCACCAAGGACAGGTCCTGGCTCCACTGCCTGGGGGCCTTCCAAACAGTTCAAGCTAATCAATTGTCTCACTTATCCAGAGGGCCTGGTCCAGTTCGATGGGGGCTCCTCAGCCATTGGTTCACAGTTCATTCATTTCCACTAGTTTGGCTATTTGTCCCTGTGCTTTTTCCAATCATGGTCTCAATATCTCTCGCTCTTACAATCCCTACTCTCTTTTGCTGATTGGACTCCCGAAGCTCCACCTAGGGCTCAGCCATGGATCTCTGTATCTGCTTCCATCAGACTCTGGATGAGAGTTCTATGATGACAGCCAGGGTGTTTGGCCATCCGATCACCAGAGCAGGTCAGCTCAGGCACTCTCTCGACCATTGCCAGTAGTCTACAGTGGAGATATCTTTGTGGATTTCTGGAGACCTCTCTAGCACTCTGCTTCTTCCTATTCCCCTGGGGTCTTGATTCATCATGGCATAATCTTTTGATTCTCTCAGTATTTCACTTCTATGATAACAAAGTTAACTGACAGGAAGAGAATTTGAAATCTGATATTGGCAAATAGTACTAAGTGCATCTATATACAGTCTTTATGTTCATGGAATTACAAAATGGAAGGTGTTGGTTCCAAGCCCCTGTTTGGTAAACATCACTGCATTTCTTTCATGTAACATTACCAGATACAGTTAAATACCACACAAACTGGGGAGCACCTTGTGTGTGTGCATTTTTTTTAGAGGACAATTGCCTGAAAATAATCTATTAAGGCACACAGCTGCTTTCTGTTTCAGTGTAGAATAATGTAGTCCCATATGCCAATACTGGCATGGGTCCCCATATTTTTTTTAGGATAGCACAGTTTTGTGAACCTCATAAATATCAGCCTCCACCCAGGGAAATCAGCCTACCCAGACCATTTGTTTTCTGAACCACAAAGGCTAGTTCCTCACTTCATCTTTTACAAATGGCCAAGAAATATTAACTCATGGTGAAAATTGATGTGAAATCTGATGAAGATGAGAAGTTGATTAATAAACAAATGAAGAAATAAATTAAGAAAGAAAGAAAGAAAGAGACTTGAAATGTTTAGGTATGAAACCACTTAGTAAGATGCTCAGAAATACTGATTCTAGAGCCAGGCAATGTGTCATAGTCAGAATTTATGACAGCTGGGTCAGGGGCATCAAGAGATTCTCTGTGAAACTGACTACTGCCCAGTTGCTTATTTCATGATAGAGTTATCATCTGGTCTTTGCTTTTTTCAAAAGAACCTATCATTATTTTTTGAAAACCCAACAGCTCACATGATTAGTTCTCATGCTCCATCTAAACACATTACTGATAGCTCAAGGTTTCTAAAGGATCAAACATTCTTCTGCTTCAATCATAAGGAAGGATGATGTTTCTTGCTTGGATTTTGACAAGGCTTTATTAAAGACTGAATTGACACAAACCTGTTCTTTCTAGTATCCATTACTAATAAAACAGTATACCAATGAGGATTAAAACAATACCTCATAGATCTTTCCTGCTAGTTTATATGTTTTTCTAATGTTCAAATTAGTTAGTGTATACCATGTTTAGAGCCAAGAAAGATATCAAGGGGTTGGAGAGAGGCTTCAGCAGTTCAGAGAACTTCTTGTGCTAGCAGAGGACCTGAGTTCAGTTTCCAGTACCCACATCCAGCTCCATTTTTTTCTGGTCTCTGTGAACAAAATACATTCATATGCATAAGCACACATGCTCATACATGTGCATACACACATACACACACACAAAACAACACTAAAAACAAAATATAAACAATGAATATCTGGCATGTGGAAAGGATATTTAACACTATTAATATTCAAGATATGTGTTTCTGCTCAACCACTTATTAAAATTGTTATCCTTATGATATTGATTTTTTTCTGAAAAATTATAAGTCATTCTAAACCTGTAAAGTGTTCTCACATCCTTTCCATTGATCAATTTTAATTACCTGCTCTGTTCTCATTTTATAATCATAACTCAATCGGGTCCAACTTGCCCTGCTCCCCAGATGAAAGGAACTGACACATTTCTGGTGGCTACATGCCATGGCCATGGGACCACTACTCAGAATACTCCTGGGGAGTGAAGCCAGAAAGAAACAGAAATGCAAAGACACAGACTGAAAGAGAAAGGATCAAGCCCTGGAGTTTCACTGAGAAGCCACCAAGAGAAGCAATACAACTAGAGGTGAAAGGAACAGAGATCAAAACCTAAGGAGTAGTTGGGTATGAAGAACAGGTTGTATGTCTGACAGCCATGTGGTCTTCCATATGTTGCAGAGGCAGGACCCCTTTTCCCAGCCCATGAAGCGCCAAGGTCATCAATGACACTCATGGCTATAATGCACTGAAAAGGCACATGGCTGGAGTAGAGTAGTTGCCTAATATGTGTAAGGTCTTGGATTTAATTCCCAGAACCCGCCCCCCCAAAAAAGTGCAACCACTGTGACACACAGCTTATATTTAATATTTTAAATGTGGTTATATATGCATATATATGCATGGATATGTACATATATATGCTTTAGTTCATTGCTTGAGTTTTAAAAAGCATCACTAACATTTATAATGATCTAATAATATTTAAGAATTTTATTGAAATTGGGAAAATATGTGCATATATATGTGTATATATATATATATTTAAATATGCACTCATACATGCATTCATATACTTCCCCTAAGCATGTTATTAGAAGTTTCCACACAGTAGGAACTAAAATTTATCCCCAATTTCAATCCTATTGTATTTTTCTTCAAGCTGTCCCAATCTTCACAATGACAAAACTCACTGCATATAAATTAAAAATAAATCACAATGATTAAAATATATGTCTTAATTAGGGTTTTGTTGCCATGATGATACACCATACTACAGCAATTCTTATAAAGGAAAACATTTAATTGGGGCTGGCTTACAGTTTCAGAGGTTCAGTTCATTTTTATCATGGTATAACATGGCAGCATGCAGGTAGACATGGTGCTGGAGAAGGAGATGAGAGTTTTACATCTTGATCTGCAGGCAGCAGAAATTGACTGTATTCCACACTAGGCATAGCGTGAGCATATGAGACATCAAAGCCCGCCGCACAGCCACACTTCCTCCAACAAGGCCACACCTCCTAATAATTCCACTCCCTATGGACCAAGCATTCAAACACTTGAGTCTATGGGGATCATCCTATTCAAACCACCACAATATCTTAGCTCCTATTAATTTAAAGGAATAGCTGAAACACAGGCTTTCAAAATCTCAAATAATCCACAATTATTCATACAGTCACTGCTACTGTGGTTATATAAAGTTTTCTCTTCATAATATAAGCATTATTATGTAACTACATCTGTATGTAAAGTTTTATGTTTTTGTAGGACAAAAGTTACTCTGGTGATAAGACTATATTTTAATTAAGTAAAATTTTCTTTAAAGAGATTGAAGCCAAAATGAGCTATTTTAGAAAGAACAAAGAGCTGGGAGGTGGTAGTGCACATCTTTAATCCCAGCGCTTGAAAAGCAAAGGCTAGTGGATCTCTGACTTCTAGGCTAGCCTAGTCTACAGACAGAGGGAGTTCCCAGACAGGCAAGGTACAGAGAGAAATCCTGTCTCAAGAAACCCCTCCCCCCAAAAATAATAAAGAGTATTTTTAAAATTGTATTTGCATTATAATCTATGTTTGAAATTCAACATGAATAGTTCTTCTCTAGGTCCTAGATTAAAAACCTGAAGAACAATTTCTGGTGTGGATGGGCAGTGTTCAATGGCTCTGAGTGTAGCACATACATGGACCAGGTTATTTCTAGAAACACCAAACCACAAAGCATCATCCAGTATGAGAATGTCAGAGGCATGAGGATGAAAGTCCATTGATAAAATGTTGATAATATGTCGAACTGTTCTTGTACTTTCTCCTCGATGTAGGCCACAATTCTGTCATGAGTGGAGTTTAGAATACCTGTTTTATAGACAAGAAGTGTCAAATCTGGATAAAGTTGTGGTGATATTGTGTTCCCCAAAATATTGTGTACCCTAAACTTATCTGGGCTCAGAGAACAGAAAAGCCACTAGATACTTAGGATAGGCAGTGATAGCACATGCCTTTAATCCTAGCATTCCAGAAGCAGAAATCCATCTGTTCAAGGATAAAGCCAAGCATGGTGACTCACGCCCTTAATCCCAGAAAGCAAGCCTTTAATCCCAGGGAGTGGTGGTAGAAAGCAGAAAAGTATATAAGGCGTGAGGACCAGCAACTAGAAGCATTTGGCTGGTTAAGCTTTCAGGCTTCTAGCAGCAGTTCAGCTGAGAGCCATTCAGATATGAGGACTCAGAGGCTTCCAGTCTGAGGAAACAAGATCAGCTGAGAAGTTGGCCAGTTGAGGTTAGCTGTGGCTTGTTCTGTCTCTCTGATCTTCCAGCGTTCACCCCAATAACTGGCCTTAGGTTTGTTCTTATTAATAAGAACTTTTAAGATTCTTGCTACATAAAGTTATCAACATTGGAACTGGGGATGAACCACAGTGTGTACTCAGCCTGTTTTTCTTCAAGAACCTACAAGATGGGACTAGTCACAAGCAGGTGAAAGTTCATGTTGGGCTGACTACAGATGGCTGCAAACCAACCATCCTGAATGGTATCTTTTTCATACAAACACTCCATTCTTTCCCATGATTCCATGCTGCTTTAGTGCCACCTACTTTAGTAATTTATATAAAGTCCTACAATTTGTCATCCAATTTGGAATTTGGCTTTTGACATTCCATCACTACAGAATTAAAAGTAGCTGGCCCAAGACCACAGATATTTGGAGTTATACACCCAAAGACTCTAGCCACAGGAAGCCCATGTCTATCATAGCCATACACAGAAAATCTCTGTCTCTGGCATTACAGTTCCTCAATACATCACGAAGAAAGATATATTCCCCTCAGATAAATCAGATATGGTATCACATGTTTATAATCCCAGCTGTTCTGGTGGCCAAGGCAGAAGGATCACAGGTTTCAGGTTTTCTAGGCTATATCAGTTTCTTAGATTGAGTCTTTTAAAGGTTTCCCTGCAGCTGACTGGATAGCAGTCACCAGAGTTGGGAGCAGAACACACATTCCATAGTCAGTGCTCAATATCCATGCATGTTTCAGCCAACATTTGAAAATAAAAATAGAAATCACCTTAATACTGTTTCTCTACCCAAAACAAATTTGTGTTATAGAAATTGAAATTTATTATTCCAAGATACCATTGCTAGGTCAAAACCCATTGGATTTTATTTACCATCTGTACTAGCCACTTTTCTTGTTGCTATGGCAAAATTCCCGGGCAAAAGCAACATAAGGAAGAGTTAATTCAGGATCACAGTTCCAGGATTCAGTGCATGATGATAGGGAAGGCATGGCCACAGAGGCCTGAGGCAGCCGGTCAGATTACATCTGCATTCAGGAAGCAGTGAGGTCAGGACAGGTAGTCAGCTTGCTTTCTCATTTTTGTTCATCCAGGACTCTAGCCCCTGGGTCTAACTACCACGTGATCTAATCCAGATTATCCTTCACAGACATCTAAAGATTCATCTCTTCAGTGATTCTAGATCCCATCAAGTTGATAATCAGCATTACTCATCACACCATCCTTTTTGACATATTTTCTGTTTGTAAGTATACTGTTGGCATAATGCCAGAGTGACAGAACACCCGACAGGGACCAGAGACCCGACATTCATTTGGAAACATTGTTCGAGGTGCTGCAGTCCATCATGGTGGGGAAACATCTCAGTGGGAACAGCTTGAGGCTGTGGCTGTCCAGTGAGAGACAGTGGGTTATATCCTGCCAATGGCCAGGAAGCAAGGGAGACTGTGGGCCAGAACTAAGGATGGCATACAATAACCCAAAGGACTGCCTCCCTGCAGGCAACTTCCTGCAGTCAGCACTTACCTCCTCAACACAGACTACCTTCCTTCCTTCTGCAACCATGCCAAACAGTCCCACCAACTGGAGACCAAGTGTTGAAGGAAGGACATGAGTCTGTAGCAGACTTTTCACTTCCAAAACCAGCAGGAGGAAGGTGACTTCATCCATCTTGGGTACTCACGAAATCAGACACTTTGACTTCTCAAGTGTTGTTCATTATTGTGTAAACAACACAAAATCAATTATGCAAAAATCACTCCCTAATTCAATTGTTTCATTACTAAATCAGGCTGGCTTAATTTCCCTCTTCCCAAAACAGCTGCATAAATTAGTATAGCCTCATTATAATTACATATTTGCCTCATAATGAAAGCAGAAGTTGTAAAAGAGAAAAAAATTAAATATCACATCACTTAGGTATTTTGAATGTGAAATGAATTAGTTACTGAGGCACTGACATGCAAAACTGGGAATTTTTTCTCCTGTAAATTGTTCTTATTGTAGCATTGAGTTTTAATTTGAATTTAGAATAGGTTCATTTAGATAATATAATTACCATTAATCTCACAAAACTGCTATTTTTAGCTAGTTGAAAAATTAAAATAAATTAGATCAGTCTTCAAGAGGTTTTGTCACAAATAATAGTCTCATCTGGCAAAGGTTAATCCTCCACTGCACAATACTGAAGTTTCAGAAGATAATGAGCTAATACAACACATTATCCACTGTTGTCACAGGAATATTAAAAAACAGAAAGATGGAGTTTTTCAGTATTAAATGCATTATAAAGCTTACATATGAGTCTGTGTGTGGAAATGTGAGGTGTTGTATCATCATTTGTGTGCTGATGTTAAGGGGCTTGTTTTTCTTGAAGATGAAGAGGGAATAATTGCCTTTTGCGTTGAGAATTCTTCTGAAATCTGCCCAAACATTATACATTTGGAACATATACACAAATCTGTGTAAATACATCTGAGTGTTAGAAGTTGATTCTTATATAGTTTTATATTGTAGCCATTTTTGTCAGGGATGAACATATTAAATCATTTAGATCTTTTCCCCCAAGTAATAGGTTTGGTGAAGTTTAATTAGTTGTTTGTTTATTTGGTTTAATATATGTATTTGTATCAGTTCTTTTAGATTTCATAAAACATGTATTGATCATATTCACCTCCCTTCCCCTGACTCTTCCCAGACCCATTCCTCTTTCCCTTCCCATCCGAATTTGCATTTCCCCACACACATCAAGGTCCATCTTTACACCTTAAATATTCTTGGATGTTCTTTCTAATATGAAAGCCTATCATTTATCTTTTGCCTAGTTTAATTGATGCTCAACAGATACAGAAGGAAAAGAAGATCACATCAAATTCATATGTCAAGGTTTCCTCATGCCTCTGGCCATTCTTCTCTCTAACTGATCTGATGAGCCAAGGAGTCTGGGGCTACTTGTATGTATATGTATATACAATGACTGCAGTCTGTACAGCCTGTTCTCTGGGACTGGAAAGAGGGTTCAGGTAGAAACTCCCAGATTCTCTTCAGAACATATCCCCATCTCTTCATTAGACCCGAGAGTGAGGGAACCTCAGTCACTATTCATCAGAAATACAAGCTTCTACAATTATTTTCTGCTGAGAGAATGTGGAAAGGCAGAGAAATTGCCTTGCAGAAAATATAGCAGCTAAGCACAAAGCAGAGAAACAAAAGCAATCTCTAGCCAAGGGTTGCTATATCAGGGTGGACAAAAGCCCAGCACAGAGTACAGAGTGTCATGAAACTCAGACTCGCTTTGGACCCACCCTTCTTTGTCTTGATGTGTAGTAAGACCATTCTAGGACATTCTGCAGTTGTTTACACCAAACTGAGAGTGCTCTGCCTTTTGTTACTGGGGACTTAGAGGCCTTTAGGGAAGGCAATGGGCAAGTGGGAGAAGATACCAACATGGTTGAAGGGCAATAAATATCTATATTAGTAAGTCCCAATTTAGAGCATTCAATATAGAAGAAAAATGAGAAAGGAGAAAGAAGACTATCTCATCCATAAAACTAAGGCTGTGTGAGAAGAAAATATTGAAGAAAAAAATTAATATTGCTTCTGTTAACAAGCAACAATGCTAAATTTAGAAGCTATCAACAAATAGAAAAGGGCATCTAAGTAAGGTGCATTTGAAGCTATAGAAATGTTGATATACAAAGGAAACAACTGCATGCAGAAGTGACTACAAACTCCATGTTAGGGGATAACAAAATACAGCTTACAGACTAAATCCATCACCATCAGTGTTACAAATAAAGTTTTATTGTTACACAGTGTGATTGTTTATTTGCATATCACCAGTGGTTCCTTTGGTACAGTAAGAGCAAAGCTGAGTAACTTTGCATCTGAGACTGTACAGATGATGAGTCCTGGAACATGAGTTATCTGGCCTTTTATAGAAAAGATGTGAGCAGCTGGAAAGAAGACTCAGCTTTTCAAAGCACACACTGCTCTTGCAGAGAACAGGAATTCTGCTCTCAGCACTCACATTGCTGTAACTCTTGTTCCAAGGGGTGGATTCAATGCATTTTTCTGGCCTTTATGAAGACTGTATGCATATGTACAATTCTCCCCATACCCATATACACTTAAAAATTAAATATTAGCGGTTGGAGAGATGACTCAGTGGTAAAGAGCACTTGTTGCTCTTACAGAAGGCTTTATTTCAGCTCTTAGAACCCACATGGTAGCTCACAAGTGTCTGGAATTCCAGTTCCAGGGGATCTAATGCCTGTGGCCTCCCTGGGCACCAGGCACACACATGGTGCATACACATACGTTCCAGCCAAACATTCACACTTACAGAAAAATATGTCCACTTATTTAAAATACTACTATTACTACTACTACTACTACTACTAATAATAATAATAATAATAGTGAGAAGAACTATCCCATATTTTTCTATATTTTTGTTTGTTTGTTTGTTTGTTTCTAGTTTTTGTTGTTGTTATAAGTTCCTTTATGTCTAGGTTAGCTTGGCATTCCTGGGCTCAAGTGATCTTCCTATCTCAGTCTATCAAGCCAGTGGGCTACAGGTGTGGCCAACTGTATATTATATACATAAACTTTAGTGACTATAATAATTGATATATTTTCATTATTTTTTATTTAGTTTGTCAAATGTACTTTGCCTAAAACTATTTAATTCTGAGCATTTTCTTTCCATAATATTTGATAAATAAAAAATACCTACAAATAAGTTAGATATAAATTGAGCACAAAAGCCCCTTTATAGCAATGTTTCTCAACCTTCCTAATGTTGTGACCCTTTAATAAAATTTCTCCTGTTGTAGTGACCCCAAGCATAAAATTAATTTCATTGCTACTTCCTAACTGTAATTTTGCTACTGTTATGAATCCTAATGTAAATGTCTGTGTTTTCTGATGGCCTTCAGCAACCCATGTGAAAGGGTTGTTCACCCCCAAAGGAGGTGCAAGCCACAGGTTGAAAACTGCTGCCTTTATAGGTTGTAGCCTTAGTCCCCAGTTCCTCAGAAGACAGCTGCATTTCCAGAAAGGGTCTTTCCACCAGTAAAACTGAAGAAAAGTCTGCCTCTATCAGGATTCCTAGTCTATGCTGAAAGAAGGAGACATTTGAGCATACAGAAATACCAAAGATAACACACACACACACACACACACAATACATAGGACATACAAAGAGGATGGCCAAGGTCTCATGATACAACAAGATGCCAATGCTGATCTTGAACTTCCCACTTCCAGACAGTGAACAAATACATTTCTATTGTTTAAATCACAATGTATGTCCATGCACTTGCTGCTGTCATAGAAAGTATATTTAGACCTTTAAAAACTAACTGAATGATGTTCAAATAAATTTCACATTTGTTAAAATGTAAAATGAAACATCATTAGTAATAAAATCCAAGGACTATACAGCCAAGGTAAATATATAAAATGGAGCCAGATGTGGTGGCATATGCTTGTAATCCTACCACTTGGGAGGTACAGAAGAAGAGGCCTAGTATATAGCAAGTTCAAGGCCAAGCTGTGCTTCATAAGACATTGTCTTAAGAAAAACACTTAGCTCAGTGGTAGACCACTGGACTAGCAAATTCAAGGCAATGGAATCAGTACTCAGGTCCCAAAATAAAAAAAAAAGTGTGTGTGTGTGTGTGTGTGTGTGTGTGTGTGTGTGTAATAAACCATTGAATTTTATACTAATATTAATAAAATATATTAAAAATTATCGGAGACACTCTTACAATCACCCACATGCCTATTATGTTTGTGGAAATAAATATTCTACCTATATGATGTTGTTATTAAATAAATTTTCAAACTCATAGTGTGCCTACATAAGATAGATAAGATCTATATAGTCCCACATTTTTTGATCTGATATTGTTATGATCATATTGAAATCTCTTTAGATTTCAGACTTTGTTTTCTATCTATGTGTTTAATGAGAACATATGCCAGTTTGATGTTAGCTGAAGAGAAAAATGAAAAAATTTAGGAAGATTAATTATTATATTACACATTTGGTTCTTCTGGTAAGACTCAGATTTTCCTTTCCTGTCTCCAAAATAGTTAAATATTTTCATACATTTAAATATTTTTTCTTTTAAAAATCATGCATACTTATAGTACCTAAGAGTAAAAGAATAATCTCACTTTAAAAATGCTTTATAATGAAAAAATAATTTAATGATAAAAGTTAGTGAAAAAGACTTTTATGTATAAATCATCATTTTTGCACAAAATACCATCTATAGGAGTTTGCTGACACCTTATTTATTTGATGCTCAATTGAACATAAACCACAGAGAATCACTAAATCAAAAATTTCTTATAGATACATTTTATTTTGTAATCTCTTTGAGTCTCAAATGAGCAAAAGTAGTAGCAAATGGCTAGAAATTCAACATCCCAGACCCTTAACCACATGGAAGTTTCAAGCAAATAACTAAAGAAAGCAGTGGTACTGAACACTCAGATAGAAAGAAACACAGAAACTCACAATCGTCAAATTACACTTCTCCATCCAAGTTCTCATCTCACAGAAGAGCTAGCTCACTTCAAATATGAGCTGGGCGATGGCTCAATGTGGATTGCCACATATGCATCCAGACCTGAATTTGGATCCTTTAAAGCTATATACACCCAGGTTCAGAAGTGTGTATCTATAATCCCATTGCAATGGTGAGATGGGAGGCAGGGACTGGAGAATCTACAGGAGCTTGAGGGAAAATAAAGCACTTAGCTCACTATATTTCATAAGAATATACTTGCCCATATATATACCCATCATATTTTATCAAATGCAAATTTTGAATTTGTTTAGGCATAAGTTTAGAAAACTGCTGTTCTTGATGAGCTGGTAAATATGTTGTTTAAGACAACAAACCTCTTCTTGTTGGCTATTATTCAATAAATTTATTGCCCTGATTTATTTTCTGTTTCATTTGATAATGAAGATAAAGACATCCAAATAACAAAAGGAAAAACCTTAACCATGGCATATTCAATATATGCAACATGATAAAAATGTGATAAACAAAAAATTAATGGGTCAGTTGAATAGAAAAATATACTCTTAGAAATCAAAATATTTGATTATTGAAGACATTATTATTAAGAATAGATTAAACTAGGCCTTGGTGGGGTATGCTTACAATCCTAGCACTTGAGATCCTGAGTAAAAAGAGAAATGGAATTTCAAAGTCAACCTGTGCTATATAGGGACACAGTATTAGAAGAAAGGAAGATTGAGGAGGAAAAGAAAGAGGGGAAGAAGAGGAAGAGAAAAAGGAGGAATATAGAAAGAAGAGGAAGGGAAAGAAAACAAGATAGAAGAGGAGGAGGAAGATGTAAGAAGGCCTTTGTTGACCAAGTGAACTCACAAGGAGTCTGAACCGAAAGGATGCACCAGAGAGTCTGGAAGGGGTCTTCAGGGCTGGAGTTTGACTCGTTACTTGTGGCCTGAATAAGGACACAGGCAGAGGAGCCAGGGCAGGACAGCAAGCCTCTGGCTGACACTGATGCACTTAGTAATTACAGACTCTATGTGAGTAACCTGTATTTTTAAAAAGTCAGCTTGCATTGAGGCAGTCTTCCTTGTACAGTATGGACAATCTCTCACATTTCTCACAAGGCTTGTACAGTATGAACAATCTCTCACAGTTCTCTTCACAAAATAAATAAACACATATCATAAAGTGGGAGCAAAGCACCAGAGGGGAAAAACAGGATGAATCATCACAACTGAATGTTAATGTGACTTTAGAAATATTAAAATACTTCTCTCTCCAAAAGGATTTACGCTATTTCAGGAAAAGTCAAGTTGACCACGAGAAGATGAAAATTGGTTCTATTTAAAGTGTGTTTCCTCCCTCTCATTTCATATCATCTAACATCATTACATTGTGAGCTAATACCTTGCATGCACAGCTTTCAATAACTATATACTATAAGCTATAATATATTAAGTATAATTATATAAATTATAATATTTTATGCTTAAATATAATATTTAAATTATAATATTTTATAATTTTGTCTGCCAAATCCTGAAGTTTATAAAGATTTCTAAAATATAAATATCTAATAACCTACAGTATTTTTAAATGACTATTTTCTCGCAATGCAAAGTCTCCCTAGTAAAAATGAAGAGTAAATGTGTTTATTTTTCCAAAACTGATTTAAGCTTTTGTTGGATAAAGAATGGTTTCTAGTTAGCATTGTCAATGGCTTCCAATTGAAACAAATTCGTTCAAAGCAACTTCATACTGAAAGCTCAGGAATGCCTAATTTATACACAGAAAATTGAGACAGATTCTTCATGCCAGCCATCACAGTTTCTGAAGAACTCCTGAGTTATGAATGTTCCCTTCGGCCATGCTGGATTCTCACACTGCTACATCAGGTTACAGAAAAATTGTATTGTGCAGGAGACCCGATCTATAAACCAAAAGAAGAATAAAAATGATTGACCCCAGTCTTATACTCCAATTCTCCTCTCCCTAGGTCACTTTCATATGTCTAAAAGAGTCCTCCTCTCCCTGGTCATTTCTACATATCTAGAACAGAGTCCCAGAAACTATTAGGGGGTTAGCAAGAGAAAGTTGAGTTGAAGAGGATGAACATGAAATGATTATTTAGAAACATGTAAAGTCCTTAGTTCCATTTGATGATGGGGCTTATAAAAGTTTTGTTGCACACAGTTTCTATGTCATAGAGAAGTGACATTCTTAGGGCACTGTGCTTCTGGAGTGGCAGGAGACTTGATTTTAAATCCCATCATCCACGGTCATCATCAGCTGACAGTGTAGATTCTGAGCCTCACTTCTCTCACAAGAGAGAAACCATAAAGAATAAAGATATCTTTCCATTGAGGACAGTCAGGTATGCTTCTCCATCTGCAACTCACTGTTGTATAAACGACTCTTGCTCAGTTCTTAGAAAAGGCAGGGGACTGGGTAAAACTAGCTTCAGACTTAAGATATAATTCAATAGTGGAGGTTGCAAGACATTTGTGCAGTACTCATAGGGGCCAGAAGAGGGCATCACACACAGAAAGACACACACACACAGAGGCAGAGAGAGAGAGAGAGAGAGAGAGAGAGAGAGAGAGAGAGAGAGAGAGAGAGGGAGAGGGAGAGGGAGAGGGAGAGGGAGAGGGAGGGAGGGGGAGGGGGAGGGGGAGGGGGAGGGGGAGGGGGAGGGGGGAGGGGGAGGGGGAGGGGGGAGGGGGAGGGGGGAGGGGGAGGGGGGAGGGAGATGCATGCACGCATACACCCTAGTTGGAATACAGGCTGTAGTTAGCCAGCTCACCTGGATCATGGGAATCAAACTTCAGTCCTCTGAAGGGGCAATATTTGGTCCTAATTTCTAAGCTATCTCTCCAGTCCTTGACTTTATTACTCTTTTTTTGAAGAGTTGTTTTCTATTTCAAACATAAAACCTAGAAAACTATAGAAAAATATTCATCTTGGTGTATAATGGATATACTTTGTGAAATGACTTGGCCTAGCTTAGAAAACAACACAATGAATTCAAAAATAAATTTGAACGTAGAAAACTGTATGAACAGGAGCTTACTGTGTGACTAGCATTGCAGCTTGTGTCCCAGTCAGTTTGTAGGACATCAGAAGGGAGGAGCTAACGCCGAGTGCAGGAAGCAGAGCCTGTGCAGTGAGGCAGAGGAAAGAAACTCGAATGGTGATGCAAAGTCAAAGAGCTGCCGTCACACCCTGTGCTCCCTTCTCCCTCCAGAAATTCAGCTCAGATAAACTTCACAACACAAGTGACAGTCAGATTGTGCATGAAGACATGGATTCCACAGAAACTCTTTTCTGCTAGTGCACCCACATTTCTTCAAAAAAAGAACAAGGATTCTCCTGAAGAAAGGTCTTATTTATTCCATTCCAAGATGGTCTTCAGAATTGTGAAAATACAGAATGTGTAGTTTAACCCAACCATTAATCACTCATTATTTCATCCAAAATATCAATTTCTAGCACATTTTACAAAGCCAAACTTTTAAATTTCAACATTAAACGAACAACTAGGTCATATTTTCCTACACGGTCTCCATATGTGACTCCTGTAGTAATGCACAGTAGTCATTGGGGGACATCAGCCTAATAGCTGCAACATTTAGGTAGCCATCTTTGCGTGGGTCCCATGTGTCCTGTAAGGCAGAATTGGAGCCCAGGTATCATGGCCTTTTTTCAACGTTGTTTGTATGCAAAAATATCAGTTTATTAGGTGTCTCAGATATTCAAGAAAACTGTAGAAATAACACTGTTTGTCCACCTTCCACTCTACTGTCCAACTGCACATTAGATACAGACTTTTCTCCCATATGGATAATCCTCGGAGACTTCATGAAACAGCTTCTCTTCGTCTCATCTTCTGTTACCACATTTGTTCCCTGAGAGACAAATGTATTCTGGACTTCAAGGACAGGTAAATATATCATAAAATATTTAGTAAATATAAATTGAACAAAAATGAGATAGCATGATGGGACAGTGTAGGAGTTAGGATTGCTCCATGAACATCATAGCATGGATGAAAATGAGCCACTTGTAAGAGCCTTGACACCAGGAGACACCATCTCCAGGAGCATATGTCACAGCCTCCATTTATGGAATGGAAAATACTACCTTCATATGCATTTTAGACAGCAGCTCTACCTCTGAGTAGCATCTTAACTCCTGAAATGGTTTTCATAGCCATTTAATGTTTGGAGGAGATATGGCAAGCGGAATAGCACAAAGCCTGCATTGTCTGTGTGTATAAAAAGGGAACTCAAATGCAATTCTCATGCATGTGCAGAAAGCCTGTTACTGACTGAACCAACTCCCTAGCTTGAGTTTCTTTTTTGTTTGTTATATATTCATTTTATAAGGTAATGGTCTTCATAAAGATGTTTTCACACAGCTGAATCATGTAATGTGCACAGAGATAAAACACTAGTACAAGAATTCTTCAGATTCACAGAGTGAGGGGTGAAATTGCTGGCACACGTACTGGAGGATGCCTCACAGGCCCAGTATCTAAACGACTGTCTTCTGTGATAAGACAATTGATTTGTGTGTATCCAGTAAGTTCAGGCACATGATCTCCTTTATATCATTGTTCATCCATGTTCAGTATGATTTCTACATATATATATATATATATATATATATTCCTTATTTAGGTTTTAATTCCTGTCTCCAATGGTCTCTTTGCCTTTTAATTACTGTGGAAGATAAAGTTTCTGTATACTGAACATAATGGGATTTTAAATTATAAACATATCCTAGTTAGTATCTTGTCTTATTGTGCCTGTTAACTACGCCCTCTTCTTGACTTCCATAACAGATTCTGTCCTGGAGTTTCATCCTCGGAGCAGTTTTTCTCCTTCCACTGTCACTCCTATCACACTCTCTCACACTGTGAAGTTTCTCCTGGGAACACTCTGGGCTCTTTCTCTATGTTCCCTCTTCACACTACACCATTATCCACAGGCACTGCAGCACCATTAACTTGCAAATGACACCCACAATTTTAACCTCTGCCACAAGCCACTTAACTGAGCTCTAGGCTCATAAATCCAACCAGTTCCTCTGCATTCCCAATTGATTTTGTGACAGAAGCCACCCCTTTATAGTACTCAAATGAATTTGTTTTTATTTTTACTCCTAAACATGTATCTCGGTCCTTATTATCTTTGCAAACTGACTCCCCCATACCCCAGGAGTCTCCAGGCAGAGCTGGAGCAGCTGCTTTGGATTCATTGATTTCCTGACTCAGAGCCTCACAGTCCTCATGCAAAAACCTTTCTTTTCATCTTCTCTAGGTCTCCTCACTATTCTTCCTCCACATCAGTCTCATTGCCTGCTCCTTCTTAGAGAGGATTAGTTTGGATCAAGACAACAGGATTCGCCTTGCTCAGCTCCCAGATGTTACTGGGGTCTCATCAAACTACTCTCTGCACCACTGAGAAAGTAACTCCTCCTCCTTCACAAATGCCCCTGCAAGAGAGAGCGGCCAGGGAAGCTGATGCTGTTATGGAGCTGTACTCTTAAAATAGTTGATCTTCCTTGTAGTCTCTGTCAAAGGAAAATGAACAGAGAAAAGTGAATTTCAATGGTGTCCACACCTTACTTCTTACCATCTAAAACCACAAATGCACCTCTGAGATATATTCACATTTATTTTCTCCCATAAATAGAATACAAGATCCAGGGCTTGCAAGATAGTTTAGTGGATGGAGGTGCCTGATGCCAAGACTGACAACCTGAGTTCAATCCCAGGACCTAGACTGTGGAAAGAAGAAGTGAATCCTGCAAATTGTTCTCTGACTTCCATAAGAGCAATACATCTAGGAAAATTCTGTCTTTCACTACTTAAGAGGCATGTATAAAATATCTCAATACACATTAGATGCTAAAATATTCTGTAAAAATAAAAATAAAGAGGCTTAAGAAGGAAATATTTAATTTACTTGGTTTCAAAATAAAGTAGATGCTTTTTATCGGAGTAAACAGGACAGTCATGTATAATAACTTGTTATTATAAGTAAATTACTAAAACTGACCATGGAATATACCATATCCTGTCAGTCAGTAGCATTGGTATGTTAGAAATAAACCAAATTTCAAATACCAAATCACTATTACAATCATATCAACTACCTTCATAAAGCATATTACTCAGCATGTACTAAGTCTTAAGCAAAGAATGCATAGTTATAAGCTAACAGGGTCTGATTATTTAGTGAAAAGTCCAATTCAGATGAAAGTATTAAACATGTCCACCACATCGTATAGGCTGTTGGAAACGGTGCAGAAATGTTGTCTTTAAATATTTACATGTGGAAAGAGACTATAAAAGTAACAATGGGAAAGAGTTTTCTTCTTATACTTTATAAATTTTTCAAAATTTACTTATTGGTAAACATTACAGTAATGTTCAAGATTATAAAAACCTAAAAAGAGCAACTGAAAACAAATAAATTAAAAATGAATAGAAATCTAAGAAAAAAATTTGCCTTTTCAATTGAGACAACTGGAAAACATTCTTTAGGGAGTGTGTGTGTGTGTGTGTGTGTGTGTGTGTGTGTGTGTGAAAAAGAGAGAGAGAGAAAGAGGGAGAGAGAATGGAGGCCAGAGGTTGATCTCAGATGTTTTCCTCCACAGCTCCACCTTATATTTTGAGGGAGATCTTCTTTAAAGCCAGAACACACAGAATTGGCTAATCTAGCTAGCCAGCTTTTCTTCACCCTCCCACACCTCCACAAACTGGGATTACAGATTGACCAACCGTCATGCCCTCCCAATATTTACATCCGTTCCATTGGTTCAGAAACAATCAATGGTCAGCTAAACAATGAGCATGCTTTCAGGAGCACTTGTGTCTGTACAGTCACCGCAGTAATATGAATCATATAAAAATGAAAAGCATACAGGAAAGAAGTTAATGGATGCATACAAGTATATCTATATTCTACATGACAGATGCTACCTGGGGTAGAACCAGCCATGCCTGCCTTTTCTTTTGTTCGCTTATCTATCTCTGTCCACTGAGAAAACAGTAACATAGAAATCTTCTTTAAAGTTGCAGAGCTGGTGATGGACATCAGACTTGACTTAGAACAAACTCCATCTCATCTGCACTGTGGCCCAGTTTGTTAGCTACTCGGAAAAGTTCCAAAGTGTAACTCTGGGTCAGAATGGCAAAGCCATAAATGGAACATCCAGACTTCTAAATCAATTCATGCACAGTTGATTCGAAGGCAATTGGATTTTCTGTGACTATAAAAGAAGAACGCTTTTGTTCCTTTAAGCTACAAAAATGTGGATGTTATGGTGGTTTGTGTTATTTTCCCACAAATAAACTTAGGAAGGATGAACTGTCATTTTGGTAAATAATGTAAACATACACAGACTGACTTTGAAGAACACTCACAATATTCTAGTAGATGATAAAAATATAAAGTTCAGGGCAGTGTGTTAATGTGATGATATTCAAAGATACATAGGTACATACATATGTTCATTAATTTTATGGATAAACATATATACAGATAGATATAAAAATTATCTAGGGCAAGTCAAAAGAGATTGTATTAAGTAATAATTAATGTTAATTTGTCTTAATTTGACAGTGCAAAAATAGATATGCACAAGCACATATTTGATTTTTAAAAATTAAATTATGTTTTAAACAACTTTGGATAACACTTTTCATGTTTATTTCATTTGAATTTATATTAAGTGTCAAGCATATCAGTGAAGTTAGAAATGATTCGTTCATAATTTGACAGCATTATCAGAACCTAGTGTTGTAGAATATTATTTTAAGGTGTGTTACTTTTGTTTATGCTCTGGAACATTTGTTTAATGATGCAAAGGTGTGTTATATTTGTTTGCTTAAGTAAAATTCCCCTAGGGTCAGGCAGCTGCATCAGCAACTAGCTGACAGGAAGTGGTAGAAGGAGTCAGGTGGAGAAGGGCTTTTAAGAGGAGGGGAGGAGAAGGACGAGAGCTTTTCCAGGGAGACATGAGCAAGGAGAGGAAGTGAGCAACTTGCTATTCAGCCTCTCTGAGGAGCAGAATTCCATCTCAACCTTTGAGTCTTGAGTTCTTTAGAGGGACAGATATTTAGATAAGTTCCATTCCTAGCTTTGAAAGAGTCAGTTTCTGAGGGAACAGAATTCCCTTTGGTCAAGGGCCATACTCCTTCTGGTTGCTGTGGAGTTGCAGTTGCTGAATGGGACAGCCATGGCTAAAACAGGTAGCAACAGTTTAAAAAGAGGACAACAACCTAGGATCTAGGGCTTGATAAAACCAATGGATTCAGATGGAATCCACTGGTCTCCAAACAAGCAATAGATTATAGAGTGATTCTTCTGTGAATAGAAAAAGGGATCAATATGGGAGAGAATGGTGAGTGGCAACAATGTCTGTGTAAGAATGTCAGTGGATTTCAGCCTCTCTGGGATATGAATTTACTTAATGAACATACATTATGTCTCTCATTACGCAGAGTAAAAAGTTCAAGATCAAGGCACCAGCCCCTGGAGAGGAACAAATGTACACTAAGTCCATTCTTCCATTTTTCCTCCTAGTACCATCACTGCATGCACCCTGCTTCTGGCTCTTGTGTACTGCTGCTCTGAAGGGCTAAGCTTTCTTTGGATGCTCACTTCCATATATCCTTTCATATTCAACATTAACTGTGCTCCCCAAGCTGTAGCGGTCTTCAGAATTGTAAGAAGGGATGCCTTTGGCACTATCTAGGTGTCTTTGCTTCTCAGATGGTGGCAGAATAAGTAAGTCCTGCACAAAGCCTCTTCTGTAAGACTGTTGGTATCATTAATGAGGATGGAGAACTCTTGACCATGACATTCTGGAAACCTGGGGCCTTTCAATAATACCTCAGTAGCCTTTAAATTCAGGGTCTGCATTTTCAATGAGATACAGTCAAGCTACAACACGTGTTTTCTAGAATTCCAAATGAGATTGAGTTTAGTGGCCTCAGGTACAGCTGGCTTACTCAGTTCTTCATTAAGGACATTTTCTTCCTAAGACCACCTTCCAGCTAAGACACTATTTGTGAGCTCTTCCTTGAAAAATCTAGTCTAAGACATACTCATAGCAACTGCACATTTTCTGTAACTAAAGAGACTATCTATTCTAAATGTTATAGATAGCTTTATTTCATATGTAATTTACCCAGACCAGGATTTTATCATCTGGAACCTTGTTTCCCTTCAGTAACATCTGCATAATACAAACTAAAAATGCCAGGCAGTCATTCAAGAATTACCAAGAGCAGTAGAGCATGTCAAATTTTCCACATGCAAAAATTCAGATCATATGCATTTATGTGGGTAGTTGCTTTAAGGCATGGCCTTTAAAGTGGTCAAAATGTCTGAAAGTATATTAATATCACAGGATACACATGCTTGTTAAATTACAAGGTAACACGATTAGATTTCATGCCTGTATGTAGAAATAGACATTTGGATGGATGGATTTTTGTCTGAAAGCTGAAAAAATGAAAGCTAAATGATCAAATAGTATGTTCAAAGAGAGCTCAGGTTTTTCTTATCTAGTCCTCCTAATGCCATTTCCACCTCTTGAAATTTTTAACAGAGAACTCAAGTGCAGTCATGTGTTTATGGATCATCAATGGAATGATTTAGTAGATATTTGTCCTATGTAAATGAGAGATTTACTTTATATTGTATTCATTAAAATACTAACCATGTTGGAAAAACTTGGGCTTTTTGGTAGATTTATGCAAAACTGGTATTGCAATTATTATTGGGATTATAAAGACAAGAGCTCCAAGGCCAATTAAAACTTACAAGGCCACATCAGCATGATTGTAGATAAGCCACAAGGGGAGTGAAGACCTGAAACAGTTCAATCATATATGAACTGTGAATTTTATATCATATTTTACTCAGCAAATAGAATTACTAAATGTGATAGGAGAAACCATTGAACTGTTGAGCAATCATTGGGTATAGCTAATGAAATCAGACTTCTTTGAAACTGCATAAACTTTGAAATATAATTCCATCAAGGAGTTCATGAATGTCCAAAGTCAACATCAATTTTTACTAAAGATAAATGGACAATTTGTCTTTCTAAAGCAAGCATCAACTCTAATGGTGGCAGACAAATTTGCTATTTCCAAATGACAATTCTTCTGATCTTGGAAAATAAAGCAAGAATTTTCTTTCCTTGATGTTGTATTTCACAGACATATTCTCTAAATTTTGCTGGAACTTCAAAGGGTATTTGCTGATTCAATGGGACAGGCAGGTTTGGCCCTCATTCAACTGACAGCACATTTCTTCCTGTTGATTCTCCCCCAACTTCACTTTCTTTTAAGAAGTGACAGGTTTTATGATTAATAGCTTCAGCTCGCCCTGTTTCACTGTTGTCAACTTCCTTATCTCATTGTTCCAGTGACACAGAAGACACTTAGGAAAATCAGAGAACTCTAGACTCCATTTGAGTAGTGGCACAAGTCTTATAGCTTCCTGAACCTCTTTCCTATAGCCACAGAGAGTCGTTTTCCTTCCCCAAATCACTACGTTTCTGCTTCTGTCAGTTCTGCAGTTGGCTTTAGATGATGTTCTTTCTTGTGTAGAAATTTATACACAAGAACAAAGCCTCAACCTCATCACAGAATTTCTCCAAGCCCTGTTGTGTTTTGCCAGTGACCCCCTGAGTCTCTTTACCATAATCTCCTCCTCCTTATTTCTGCCATTGACCCTGTTTATTGTTATCACTATTTTTAAGTAGCTTCCTTGCTGAATGTTCTATGAGGTAAGGTCTCCTACCACTTTAGTCTATGCCTACTATGCAGGTGAGTCCTTATGCTTTAATGTCATTGTCATACACTGATGGTTACCAGATACGTACCTCTCTTCCAGCCTGCAGAAGAAACCCAGATTTTCAAGTCTTTAAAACAAACAAACAAACAAACGAAAACGGGAAATCAAATTAAATGGTGAGTTACTAAAGGACACTGCTGGCCTCAGAGTCCCCCAGAGAGGGATGAAAGACTAATAATCACAGTGTGTCAGCATGCTAGCCAGTATTATTCATGGAAGCCTTCAAGACTGTCCCAGAGTCATGCAGAGTCTGTGATTTCTCTAATTCTCTTCTTGGCACAGTTGACCAGCTATTGTGGTTTGAATATGAGTTGTCCCCTAAGCTCATTTGCTTGAGTATTAGGTCCCCTGATGATAGTACTGTTTGGGTTCTTGTGTAATCTTTAGGAGGTGGAGCCATGCTGGAGGAAATTATATAGCCTGGCAGCACTTCCTGTTCACTCAGCTTTCTTACTTTAGATGCAGTACAACCAACAACCTCCAACTCAGCCACCATGTTTTCCCACCAGGATGGACTGTATCCTCTAGAATTGTAACCCCAAATAAACACTTCCTGGGGTTAGAGAGATGTTTTAGAGGTTAAGAGCATTGGCTTGCTCTCCCAGAGAACCCAGGTTCAATTCCCAGCAACCATATGGCAGCTAGTACCCTTCTGAAGCTCCATTTCCGTGGGATCCAATGGCTTCTTCTGGCCTCTGCAGGCAATAGGCAATCAGCATAAATAATGCAACAGACATACATGCAGGCAAAATGCCCATATATGATAAAAATAGTCATAAAAAGGAAATATTTAAAAATAAATCAATAAAGATAAATGCTTAAGGTTCTTCTTGTCAGGTCTTTTGTTGCAGTGATGAACAAAGTAGCTGACATCTGCTGTCGGGGGAATGGGGACATGAGTCCCTCTACTGCAGCTCTTCACCTGGGACATGTCGGTCACAATCATCCTTCAGCTTCACAGGGTTTCTTCATGGTCCACATAAGACAAAACCATACAGCAAAGCCTCTGGTAAGGGCACAGCAACACACAAAAGAAGTATAAATATAGATAATATAAAAGGGTTAAAATATTTATCATGGTTTGGATATGAAATGTCACCCACAGGCTCATGTGCTTGAGCACTCGGACCCCAGCTGGTGGCACTGTTTTGGGAGGTTGTGGAACTTTGGGGGCGTGGTATCTAGTTGGCAGACACAGGACACTGAGGCAGGTTTTGAGGCTCGTAATCTGGTTCTGGTATCTGCATCTTGATCCTATATAATGTGAGATGTGGCATTCATAAACATCTGCTGCCTCAGACCAAGCCTTTCCACCATGACTTCTCTGCCATGATAGACTGTATTCCATGAAGCCATGAGCCAAACTTATCCTTCCTCTGTTGAGTTGATTCCATGAGATATTTAGTCATAGCAAAGAACAAACTAATCAATACAATAAGTATACTTATTCTCTCTTAGAGTACATTATTCTTGATAACTTATGGAGGTTGGTGAGATGGCTCAGTGGGTAAGGGCAATAGAGGCCAAGCTGATCTGAGTTTGATCTCTGGTACTTATATATATGGTGATGTTTTATTTGTACTGAAATGTGATTTTATTTGTATGTTAATAAATAAAGTTGCCTGGGGGTCAGAGCTATTAGCAAGCCATAGCAAAAGCTGGGCGTTGGTGGTGCACGCCTTTAATCCCAGCACTTGGTAGGCAGAGCTAGGTAGACCTCTGTGTGTTCAAGGATACAGCCAGCATGGAGACACACGCCTTTAATCTCAATACCAACCATAGAAGACCTGGAGGTCTGTACAGACAGGCAGTGACAAGGCAGTCATGTGGATGGATTTACAACCAATGAGAAGGCAGAGCAGAAAGTCTTTATAAAGACAGACACACAGGAAGTAGGTCTTTTTTGGAGAATTAAAACCACCGCGAGAGGAAGGGTAAGGTTTTTAGCTCTTAGCTCTGACCTCTTGGCTTTCTTCTTTTCATTGGTTCTGTGTTTCTTATTGAATAAGATGGTTACTTCTACATTTGGCACCCAACGTGGGGCTCAAACCCACAACCCTGAGATTAAGAGTCTCATGCTCTATTGACTGAGTTAGATATCAAGTTCTGACTGAGCGACTTCCATCTTTGAACGTGCTTCATTTACTGACTTATTAAAACCCATAAGTTCCTTTTCTTGACTCTCCTTTTCTTTCTGAAGCCCTTGTGTTTCTTGTTTAAAGCTATCCATAAATTCTTTTAATTTTTTTCTTCTTTCTCTCATTCTTTCTCAAGAGAACTGCTTTTAGTTGTTGTCTCACTTATGATACTCTTACTCTTGGCAGGTATACTTTTCAGCTCTTCGACCTTTTCTTTATGTTTTTGAAGTTGTTTCTCCAGCTTTTTGGCTTTACTTGTAGCATGTTTTAATTTTTCCCTAATTTGAACATCTTCTAAATCTAGCTGTGTAAATTTTTCTTTATTTTCTTCAGTAAATTTTGTAACTTTATTGAGTTTCTTTTCAATATCCTTTACACATATAGTATAATCAGAGAATTGATTACCACAAGTTGTCTTCTGATCTCTACACATGCACCATGGCACACATGTGCACACATGCATACATGCATGTGCACACACAATAAATGTAAAAAAATAAAACTACTATTACTACTTTTTGTCTGTTGGTTTGGAGTATATTTTTCTGAAATTATATATATTGATTCAGTCTCTTCATATTTATATTCTGAACTTTTTAAATTTATTAATTCCAATGAGAGAGTGAAACTTTTAGTTCACAGTTTTTAACTATCTGTTCCTATTCTGATTGAAACCGAAATTTACTTAGCATGTGATTTCCAATTGAATGTAGATAAAGAAACACTGATTAAAATCAACAGTAGATTGAAATGACATTTATAGCTCTATAGGTAAGAAATTACAATTAATTATATCTGCCCTTTCAGATCCAATGGGAAACTGGAGCTTTTAAGACACTAATATTTTTTAATTAACTTTAAAATAGAAATGGTATACTATTCTTTGGGGCAATGCTTGCACACAATGGCATATTAATTAAAAAATAGATTACAATGAATTTCCTTTGGAATCACAAGTGATATTAAAGCTTAATATATTATTAGTTTACTATAATTAAAATTCTTACTTTTTATCTTGCCAACAACAACAATACACACACACACACACGCACACACACACACACACACACACACACACACACATTTTCTTTGTCCCTTAGTAAAATTATAGTTGAGTTTGAAAACAGAATTTTCTGTTGCTTCCCTCATTGAAGGAGAGCAGGAAATGTCATCTCAAATATGATATTCTAGTGTGTTAATCCTATCAAGTTACATGAGCTTAGTGATCAGCATGCTGAAAAGAATCTTCTCTTACATCTCTTTGTTTGCTTAAGTTTGGGACATACCAAGGATGATAACTATTGCTTATGGCTCATTTGTGATTCAGATATAAAATGTCCTCAATGTCTCTGTGTTGAAGACTTGGTTCCCAGTGAAATCAATGTTCAGAGGTGAGTCTCTGGGGAAGTAAATGAATCATAAGGGCTTTGAACTAAACAATGGATGAGTTCACTGAAGCATTCATTATTGAGAGGTTATAAAACATAGAAGTTGGGGCTTGAAAATAATAGTTGACTGGTAGAAAAATTGAGTCCTCAGAACAGGCCAGGAATTGTCAACAACTTTGCTCTTAGTACTGAATGGTGTGTGACAAAAACGCTTCTGGGGAACTTTTTTTTTAATTTTTGAAAATTTCATTAATATATACAGTGTATCCTAGAGGATGGTCCCACTCCTCTCAGAGGGATTTCTGTCAATTAACAGTTCTTAGAGGAGGACATATGACTATCTTAAATGGTATAGTTACTGATAGTTGTCCTTGCTAAACACCCTCCCATCATGCTCATTTATGTCATTCTAATTAAACTTTGTGGTCCACACAGAGGGAAGATATGAAAGTAGGAGGATTTGTTGAGAAGAATGGTGCTAGTAGAGGAGGGAAAAGGTTGATGGAGGGAAATGGGGGTGCAAATGACTAAAGTTAATTACAAAAATCTACAAAACTGTCAAATGTTATGGGTAGCTCACCAGAGATGACCACTCAGAATACAGTTGGATAATTTTCCATGGAATTTTCCATGAAGGAGATCAAATTCTAGTTAAATCTGAAATGACTTCCCCAAGAATACAAGATGGAGAAATTTTTGCATTGTCTTTCCCTGTCGTGTATTTGTTCTTATTATATAGTTTTACTATGTTAGAGTTAAAATCTTCCCTTTTATTTAGACAAAAAGGGGGAAACGTTGTGTGATTGTGATTTTTTTATTGCATTCTGACAATAAAGTTTGTTTTGAATCAGAGGGCAGAGATAGCCATTAGCTAACCAAAATTAACTATAGAGGCTTTGGAAGATTGAGGATATACAGAAAGGAAGTAGTAAGGTGGGGTTTAGAGAGGATCTGAGCCCTTTTTGATGGAGAAACAAAGAGATAGAAGGTCACTGGTGGCTTCTCTGCTGCTTCTGTGGTCATTCAGAATGACCACAGAATCTGACTCCCAATTTTTTTATTGATAAATAGTAGATAAATGCATCACCTGGTGCCCAACCTTAAGAATTTTTTCCTGACAGAAACTTCTCTGATACAGATGTTTCCATTAAAATGTTATCTAATCACCAGGGGAGAAAAAATACTCAATAAACTTGAAATTCAAAGGGGATGTGATGATATATTTATTTTGATAAGAGATTAGAATCAAAACATCTGACTTAGAGAAATCACAAGTACAATAAAAACCATGTCTCACATGCTCCAGGAAGCCACTTAAACACTTTCATAAAATCTATTCCTCTACCATACTCATGGCCAGAATCACACCCTGATTTGCAATTGTTTGATGACCTATGCATCCCTGCTTGTGCAGGATTGGACCTGTCCATAGTACTTGTACTGTAACAACCCTACTGCTGTCAACAGGTGAAAGATCAGAGAAACCACACATCTCCCGTTCTCTGGTACCTCTCCTAACACCTGCAAGATAGCTAGCAATCCTAATACTTGAAAACAATTATGGTGGAGTTTATGTGTGGTGATTCCCAGGGGACATGGCACTGTAAAGTGATGAATTAGAGAGCAAAGCTGAGTATTGCACCTGGAGTGGTGAAGGGACCTGGTGAAACAAAGCAGCATTATAGTTACAGCAGGGGACTGGCTGCCAGTAAGAGTTTAAATGACATGCACAAACAATGCCTGTTAACATAAAGTCTGGAATAAAAAAAATACTCCTATAAACTTGCATAGAAGTCAACAAATATCAAGCATTTACCCTCTGAATAATAGAATTATTACTGCTTAAAAATACAACTACCCCAGTTGTCTTCAATAGAGAAGCCTGTTTACAGTGTTACATCAAAAGTACACTTTCACAGTCAAAAATCACTAAGCCCCACTTAAGTGACTTTTATTCTTTGTGATGTGGGATAGCTGAATGATGTGATGAAATGTGTTGTAGAAGATTTGACAAGCAAAAGGCCTTGTTTGATGCTGTTGGATTTTGTGGCATGGCACAATGTCCTGACAGAGCTATCATGTGACTTTGGAGGCAGTTCTACTCTGAATGGGAATTTCTGGAAAAAAGCTCTGTCTGCAAAGAGGAATTGACTTATTGGCATTGCAGGAATGTGGAGAGATTGGAATGTTGCTGGTCTAGAGGCTAATTTCTTTATCTTGGGCTAGTTCTAGCCCTCCAGAATCACCATTCCTTGTCCATATCTGTGTCTGAACTAATTTCTTATGAGAATATATTGAAACCTTTTAGAATATTTTAGCAGACCGCCAACTCCCACCAGCCCAAAAGTGAAGAATGTCATCAGATAACACCATGAAGAAAAGCTTCCCTCACCTTGCTGTAATCATCTCTCTGATGTCTCCACCAACATATTTTGAACTTACCTTGATTTATGACTTTCTTTGTTCTGTAAAACTATACAACTTCATGAAACCATTTCCATGTTGGAACACGGAATTTGGGTTAACCTACATTTGTGTTCCTACCCCATGGCCACTCAATATGGCTTCAGAATAAACTATCTCTTTTTTTTTTTTTTTTTTTTTTTTTTTTTTTTTTTTTTTTTTTTTTGGTTTTTCGAGACAGGGTTTCTCTGTGTAGCTTTGTGCCTTTCCTGGAACTCACTTGGTAGCCCAGGCTGGCCTTGAACTCACAGAGATCCACCTGGCTCTGCCTCCCGAGTGCTGGGATTAAAGGCATGCGCCACCACCGCCCGGCAACTATCTCTTATTCCCTTTATGATATGAGCTGTGGTTTCTGCATTGACACCGTGATATACAAAATAGATATACACATCTCAGGTATTCATTGATCTTTAGACATTAGGCTTTTCTTATGAGAAATGATCAAGATCATAATGTGAAAATTTACCACTCTACCAAATATGCTAGCCTCTGTCTCACAAGTTCATAGAATACTTCTGATCATGAAGTAATAATTAATAATTCAAAGACTAAAGATGCTTATCTGTATACTTTCCTACTAGTAACACAACTCACCTTTAACCTCACTTGGGGGGGGTGGGATTTACGGTTTCCAACTCTTAATGTGTTTGTTTTAATCAAATACAAACCATTCCCGTCCATTTAAAAGGACCCAGGCTAATACCAGACCATCCCATTCACAATCCACATAGTAAGAAGTGCAGAAAAGACTTAGCAAGTCTCCCTTTCTTTTTGTTCTTTGTTACTGAGATTCCTAAGTAGGTGGCTTACACTTAAAACAAAATGCTCAAGTGGCTGAAGGGGTAGTTTGGTGGTTAGTTAAGAATAGTTACTGCCCTTATGAGGAACCAAGTTCTATTTCCAGCACCCAAACAGCCGCACACCACTACCCACAACGCTGGATCGCGGAGAGTCAATGGCCTTTGACCTCTGCCGACACTAGACATACATGCAGCAAAAATATTCATACACATAACATAAAAATAAGTAAATCCTTTTTTCACATCAAAGTTGATAATTGTATACATAGGCCACTCCTTGCTGCCTGAGAAAGTATGGAAATAGAACATATTTCTGAAACTACTTTATATTCTTGGGTATTAATAACATAGGCGAAAGTAAGTTCTCAATACAATAAAGGCACAACATAGTACGGAGATCTTTGAAAAGTGGAATTTTAAAAATCTGAAAATATAGTTCCCACAATATTAAAACTAAGAAATTTCTACTAATACAACTGGTTAATGTCCATGTAGATATTATACATATATAAATACATATATTGTACAAAAATAAGATAAAAGACCATATACTGAATTTATTGAGTGAACAAAAGAAAAAATAAATTTCCAAGAGAAAAATTCTACAAACACCTGGGAAATAAGCATGCCGAGCCCAAAGGTGCAGAATAAATAAAATAAATGTGAATCTGTTAACCAAGAGTAGAAATCAGCTTGAAACAGCTATGCAGCCCAATGTTTGGCTTCTCAACTAAAAACATAGTGTCCGGCAATTTAACCGTTAGGTGTGGGATATCTTGAATTGGACTCCTAGGAAAGAGACAACTGTGCAGATGAACATCTGCTCAGTCATTCACAAGCCATAGCGGCTTTGCTTACTGTCCTCTGCCTGCCCCCTTCACAGCAGAAATGGCCTCAGTGGCAGGAGAGGGTTTGTTCTAGGATAATTGCATAATATCATCTCTCAGTGCGAAATTCTGCTTTAGAAAAAGCACTGTAAGAGCTGCTGGGCTTTGAAAAGTCATGAAGCATGTAAGGTGAATTTGGGGTGGTGAAAATTTAATTTTGAGAAAGTGATTCAAGGGTTTTACTTCATTGTTAATAAGAAAATGCATTCGGTGTACCTGGCTACATCTAGGCTCAAAAGTCTATTTTCTTCCTTATGTAATTCTTTGAATTTTTAGTACATGCTCAAACTCTAACTGAACAGCAACTCCCTCGGCAGTTAGAGTTAATAACCCTGAGTTGCTGACATGTTCATTTATTTTATCTCCACTATCATTTACACTATATTAAGTCTAATGAGAAATCACAAAATGCTATCAAATAATGCCAAGTGTTATGGTGAAGTCATCTGTTAGCAGTGAGACATTTTTAAAAGTTTATTTTTATTTTTAGTGGTGTGTATGTGTGTGTCTTCTTCCATGTGAGGTGTGCACACAAGCATGCAGGTTCCCATAGAAAGCAGAGGAATCAGATGCCCTGGACTAAGTTATAGGACACTATGAGCCATGTTATTATATGGGTGATGGGAACTGAACCTGGACCCTCTCAAAGAGAAGGTAGAGCTATTAGGTACTGAGCCATTTCTCTAGCCCCTGTGGAAAACTTTAATCAGAATTTGCAAGACATTGATGCTTAAAAATAATTCAAATTATTTTTGTCATTGAGTATAATTGAAAAAATGGTAAGGTACTATGAAACTTAAAGATTTCAAAATAGCACACAAATAAAAAAATATTAACTAAAATTGATTATCCACGGTCCCACAGTATAGATCTAATTTTGTCTTATACTAAAATATTGATATGTGAACTTCTTTTTAAAAGGTTTTCATTTTGATTTATATTTGTGTGCATATGTGTGTGAGTATGCTGTATGTAGACACAAAAGTGTGTGCAGAAGAGGATGTTGCATACCCAGGAGCTAGAGTTTCAAATGGTTGTGAGTCACCCTACAGGGTTGTGGCAATTGAAATGGGTTCTTTGCAAGAGCAGCAAGAGCTCTTACCTGATGAGCCATCTCGACAGCTCATATATGAGCTATTTTATATGTCTGAATTCATAATCACCGTGTGATTGTGAGTGGATTCAGTACCTAACATCCTGAAGAATGTTAGGACTTAGAAATAGATGTTCTAGGTGTTCATATGTAAGTACATCAGAGAAGGATGAAAGCTGAGCTTTTATCTTTTGTTTTTAAAACAGGAATTTGAACATTGTGACATTAACTCCCACTGTGAATTTTCAATTCAGACGCGTAATGTGTCCTAATAATAAGACTATTCCATCATAGAAAACCTGGTTTCCTTGTACCTAAAAGGACTGATTGCAGATGGCAGAACAAAGTCTATTATATTCAATAAGTAGTTTCTTCTAACATAACTGTTTTAGATGTCTAATAACCAATTAAATTTATGCAACATAATTTCAATAATTATTTTCCCTGAAATAAATATTTCAGACTTCATCAGCTTCTTATTTTTTCTTTCTAATTCATCTAACCCAGACTGTCCTCAAACTTTGCTATGTAGTTAAGGATGACTTTGAACTTCTGATTACTCTGCCTCTATCACTCAAGTGCTGGAATTACAGGCATATACCACCACACTTGGTGTAGTCTCTGTTGAGACCAAACCCAGGGCCTTGTGCAGGCTTTGCAAGTGCTCTCCCAAATGAGCTACATCTCCAGCCCACAGTGATTTTGCTCCTGTTCATCTGGGTAGATTTTTTTTTAAGTTCCTAAAATCTTCATTCCGAATTATTTTGCTTTTTCTTCAACATCCTTAATCTAGACATAGCCTATGTCCCCAATATAAGATTTCTTCATTAAGACTTCAAGATCATGATGGGGAAACCTACAGAGACAACCAAACCAAACTAGTGGGAACTCATGAAATTTAGACCAATACCTGTGGAGCCTCCATGGGACTGGACTAAGCCCTCTGCATAAACAAGACAGTTGTGTAGCTTAATCTGCTTAAGGGACCCCCTGACAGTAGGTTCAGAATTCATCCCTGGTGCATGAGCAGGCTTTTTGGAGCCCACTACCTATGGTGGGACACAGCACAGCCTTGAGGCAGGGGGAGGGGCTTGGACTTGCCTCTACTGAACGTCCTAGGTTCTGCTGACTCCCCATGGGAGGCCTTACCTTCTTGTAGGAGGCAATTGGGGGTGGGTTGGAGGGGGAGGCTGGAGGGGCAGGAGGAGGGAAGAGGGGGATCTGTGATTGTTATGTAAAATGAATTTTAAAAAAGGACGTGGATTTCTTTGACCCTGATACCGTTTCCTCACTTTACTCTCTCACCTACCCAATGTGAGTGACAATAATACAAAAACTACAGCTCTCAACTCAAAGAGGATAAGAGCCAGCTTATTTTGGAGACAAATATGAGTACCTATATCATGGGAACACAGGGTATCCCAAATTCTGTATTCCGACATGCCCACAGTTTCAAGAGGTTCTTCAATTCACAGAACCAAGACAATTATAAATCAAACGCATAAGCCTGTAGAGGCCATTCTTATTCAAACCACCACAAATTTTGTCATTTACAAATTGTAATTACACATCTATCCAAAGGTTTCTTGGGGTTAGGTGAAATGAGAGATAAATGCATATTAAAATGTTTGTATAATTATAGAGCTAAACACATGCTAATTAAATATTCGTTTAATCCTGTGAAGCATTGTTTTCATTTCTGTCTTGGAGGTTGGGATGGGGATGAGTTGGAGAGTACTTAAAAAGGCTGCTGAAGATCAGAAAACTGAGTTTATAAGAGAGCAAAAGAAGTTTTACTATAAAAAAATGGGATGATTGTATTATGGGCACTGAATGGCTATTGAGGAGCCTACAGATAGCCCAAGATAATTTGGGTCTGGACTTGCAACATTCTAACCTTTCCACAGTCACTGAAATTCTAAATAGTCCATGTGGGAAATCATGCAAAACTGTCAATGTTTTCCATAAAAAGTAATTGTATGATAAATACATACATAAATCTCTGGCGAACTGGTTGAAGACAAAAGTAAAGGTATAGAGAAGTTAGCCAAAGTTCATCAATATTAATTACATGTACATTATTAATTACAAAGTACAATATTAATTACAAAGTACATCATCAACTGACTGAAACAAGGAATACTCACACAGACACAGAGGCATGGTTTCTGATATGCCTGTGGCTTACATGTTGCTTGATGCCCAAGCATCCAAACCTGAGTTCTAGAAAAGCTTAGCATTTCAACGAGTGAATGGGGGTCAGGGGAGAGAAGGTCCCCCTTGGTGTGACTGGGCACCACCCAACTGGGCAAGGGCATAGACAAGGGAAAACAGCCAGGAGAGGTGCTCGTGCTCGCTCTCTGTTCTGGAGTTGAGATACCTTTCTCCTGCCCTGGGACACCAGAACTTGGGGTTCTTTGATATTGACAACAGCAGCTTCTCTGATCCTGACACTTTCAGCCACACTACCAGGTTCCTCATTGTCCAGTTTTCAGAGAGCCTTTTATGGGACCTCCCAGCCTCTGTGATACAGAACCCAATCCCTTTAATAGATCATATCTCATTTGTTCTTCCATGCATCCATTCTCCCACTTCTCCATGCATCAGTTCTATTGATGCCATTATCCTGGAGAATCTTGAGAAACATATACATTAAAATTGAGGTCAGATATGGTGGTACATGCCTGCAATCCCAGCACTTGGGAGGTAGAGCCAGGAAGAACAGGAGTTCATATTAGGCTGCACAGAGAAATTGAAGCCAGCTTGGTACTCAAAAGAAGCAAATAGAGAAACTAAATGTGAGTTCCCTATTATTTACCAAAAAGCTGAACATATTAAGCAAATGTTACTGTTGAATGAGAAAATATTTCAGAATTAATATCATTTAATATTGAAAGTTACAAATATCCACATATTCATCTTTATTAATAAAGTCTTGTATATGTGTGATCCAACTGAATTTTTCTAATACATCACGATAAGGGAGAAGTAGTCCCTAATACCAAAGACTCAGTGCTTTCTAAGTGTTTGGTAACAATGATTGTATGGTATACTACTTTCTGCCATTTTACTTTCATTTCCATATTTGCAATCAAAGGATCATACCTCTCTTCTCAGGACTGCTTATGATGATGAAGTCAGTAATTACTGCATAACAGTTAGCTATAACTGAACCTAAATATGCAAAATATTTTGTTTTCAAGAAAAGGAAAAACTTCTTAAGTTTTAAAACAAGTACACTACCATAGAGTAAAATAAAAGGGGCTGAGCACATGGGTCAGCCAGTACATTTCTTGTACTACCATGATCATCCTAGCATCCAAGTTAAAAGCTATGGATGAGGTTAGAGGCTCCTAAGTAGGGGGATTTCATTATCTCTCCAAAATGCCATCCAGTCTACCTAAATCGTGAGCATCATGTTCAGGAAGTTTCTATCTTAAAAAATAAGTTGGAGAATAAAAGAGGAAGACACTGGCATTAGCCTGTCACCTCCATATCTGTACACATTGGTGTATTCATACACACATGCATAAATACATATACTCACTCTCCAAAAAATAAAAGTTAAATTAAAAAAGGGTATAGCCTCTGACATAATGAATTTATTATATGTATCTGTGAAAAATACTCAAACAGAAAATATTCAAGATAAAAGTGGCACAGTCTTTTAATCCCAGCAACCAGGAATCATAGGCAGCCAGACCTCTGTTAGTTTCAAGCCAGCTTGGGCTACATAGTGAGACCTTATCTCAAAATAAACAAACAAAAATGCAACTAAACTGAGCATGTACAAACTCTTTTTCTGGTTATTATTTACTAAAAAGTCAATATAACAACTATTTACATATCATTTCCATTGGATCTGTTATTACATATAACTTAGAAATGATTTGAGGCAGACAGAGGATATGTATAGGTTATATGCACATATGAGATCATTATATAAGGGACCTGAGAACATTCTTGTCTATACCCATGGGGAACATAAAACCAATTGAGTAACACAGTCCATACATACTGAACAATTGTGCATGGTATTCTTATGGTCAATTTACAAGAAAGATTAGAAGAATTTATGTGCACTAAATCCACAGGTTCAAATACTTATGGTATGTGTCATCCATAAAGGCATACATTAGTGTCAATTAGAACTAAGATGGTGGCGTTAATACAGTAAAAAAAAAAATAAATAAGTACACAAAGCATTCCTGGAGTCATTACATGAGAGAAGGAGCATAAAGCAGATGGGCAGTCCTTTTTAGGACACTAATATTGTCACACAACCCCCAGGGAGATGTCATTTTAAAAAGCTGACCCTTGTTTTATTGTGATTCTAGCTACAGAATTCAGACTGTAATTAGACCTGGAGGGGGCGTATTTCAAATGTAACTAGTTAGAACAAACTCTTGCAGACTGATAGGTGCTATTTGAGAAAGATTATTAACAGAGAGGTAAAGAAAGTAGATCTTAGTTAGAAAGAGAGACTTGAAATTTGGAGTTAAAAAAATTCTAAAATATAAACTTTTGTTTTAAAGTTTCTGAGAAAAAGTAATACACAAGTCAGTCAGAGATATGTCTCACTTCCTTTGTATAAAAATCCCCTGTTCTCTGAAGTATAGAGATGCATCCATGTTTAAATACTTAAAGTCCTTTTGCATTGTTAGACTTTAAATTATTTCAAGTTTTGCTTATTGTAGTAGTAAAAGGTATGGATGTCAGGATCCACAGGTGAAGGTATGTAAGCTGATAAATGTATATACATAATACAAAATCCTTGGACAGCCTTCTTGGCCAAATGAGATCTTGGCCAAAATGTCATCTCCCCAGAGATGTTGGTACTAACGGCAGTAAAAACATTCTTCAACTTGCTATGACACCCCATTTAGATAATGTCTATGACATCACTATGGATTGGTATTTTATTTCTGTGCATTTGGGACATGTCTCCTGGTCTTGGTCATCCATCACTGACTAGGCAAAACCTAATGATGACCCTTGTTCTGACGGATAACCTTCATTTTTCTAGAGTAGAAAAAGCTCTGATTGCCTCTGTATAAATTGTACTTTCACCAGTAAGTGTGGACATGCTTCTTCTTACACTTACAAGAATTGAAAGTCTAAATGGGGCAGGCACTGAGTGTATCCCGCTAGTGGTCATATTCTCTGGGTCAGCATGATTAACTGATTCATGAATGCAACACCCAAAGTTACAGAACTCCAGACATAGAACTCATGTCTCTCAGGCATTATGTTAATTCTTAAAAGTGGAAATATATTTGTTGCAAACTATAACCAGAAAAAATGTTAACTATTAAAATATTATATGAAGAGAAAAATAAAAGTAAATTAAAATTATGCAGAGAACAAAGTCCTTCCAAAAGTGATGATGGCATTGGCATACATGTTCACAAGACAGAGAAAGTTCCATATTGACAAATACATCTGTGTCCTGGAGTTCCAGGATTTCTGAAGATATCACTTCCTTAAAAAGCCACATGAAATTTTGGAACCAGTGATAACAGAAGCTAGATCCATCTTCAATTTAATAAGGGTAAAGACACAACTTCAAACCATCAACTTTGAGGATATGTCCCAAATACTCTCATCTCTGAACCTACATGAAGTGAGAAGCTGAGATACAAAGCAGTCTTTCCCTGACTAGGCAAAACCACAGATTTTTCTGAGAGGAAGTGATGTAATCTTTAAGTCCATCAAAATTCATTCACTGCATTACTGAAGTGAGTTTCTGTCTATATAGATGTTGTTCAACTTAAGATTAGAGAGTAAAAACCCAGATTCAACCTTCTTTCCTTTAATTCTCTGTAGTCTATGAAGTATGTTAGGTGTAGACAACAATGTGTTGCTGGGCCAGACAGAGAGCATCTGTCTAGGACCTGTGCTAGTGGCTCACATCTGAAAGTCAGCAATACTGAAGCTCAGAACACAAAACATGTTGAAAGAGGATGGCCTTAGCAGCAGGAGGAGCAAATGTGATTCAGAGCTAAAGGCCCCTAAAATCACCTTCAGTCCATTCCTTAATATGGGGTTTAACAAAGGCCAAGGCATCTTAAGAAAATCCAAGTTACTGAGAAAGAGTGCTTGAATGCAACCCAAAGTGGCCATCAACAGAATGGGGGTGGGATCAGGAGAGAGGTAAAACTGCAGAAAAGGCATAAAGCAATTCATTAGGATGAAAACGTACTAGAAAAACTCAGGACTAACATGAAAAGGCATAATGTCTTAGAAACATCACAGAAGAGCTCAAGAATGGAGCAGTGTGTTGTAGAACAGTCATCTAGATATGGGATGACCATTACAAGCTTGAATGGCACAAGATTGGGGCCATTAATATCCTGCCACAATGGGTCCCACTCCTGTCTGATTTATAGGTAGGTGATGATTGCTGAGGGTAGGAGAGACAATTTTTAGTCTATTTAGAATAGCCCGGTAATGTATCCATGCTTTTGTGGCTAAGCCTTTACCCATATTCCTGTAAACATATCCCCCGCTCACACACACATACACCCATGTCAGGACAAATCTCTGTCTACCGCCAGTCCCGCAGCCGCTCAGACCCAACAAAGTAAACACAGAGACTTATATTGCTTATAAACTATATGGCCATGGCAGGCTTCTTGCTAACTGTTCTTACAGCTTAAATTAACCCATTTCTAAAAATTTATACCTTGCCACGTGGCTCGTGGCTTATCAGCGTCTTTACATGCTGCTTGTCATGGTGGCAGCTGGCAGTGTCTCCCTCTGCCTTCCTGTTAACTCGACTCTCCTCTCTGTTAGTCCCGCCTATACTTCCTGCCTGGCCACTGGCCAATCAGTGTTTTATTTATTGACCAATCAGAGCAATTTGACATACAGACCATCCCACAGCACACATGACTTTAAAGAGCCTCACAGAAAGACTAGTTGGGAACTGCAAGGGAGATTGACAGTTTGGTTCCCA
Organism: Peromyscus eremicus; assembly: GCF_949786415.1. Taxonomy (NCBI): domain Eukaryota; kingdom Metazoa; phylum Chordata; class Mammalia; order Rodentia; family Cricetidae; genus Peromyscus; species Peromyscus eremicus. Next base: position 49,352,962 of record NC_081420.1, on the reverse strand, counting down.
GCACACACACGATGGTTTACAATCCAGTAACTCTAGTTTCAGGAGATCCAATTTTCTGGCTTCCACATGCACTGCACACACATGAAGGCAAAGCACACATATGCATAAAATAAAAATAAATAAATCTTTAAAAGATGTCATAATAAATTCATTGTACAGAATTGCTATATGTTAATAAACATTTTAAAAGGGAAAATGGAAACATTGTGGAGATAAATAGAATATAAAATATAGGTAATAAAATATTTTTAATCTGGCATGGTATATACAGGGCCAAGAAACTGATATGTAATGGAAAAAATCAGAAACGTTAAAAGTAATGAGAGTGAGAATATATAGCTGACCTTGAGGACAGAGACCAGGTGATACAGGAGGGCTTTTTGATATAGAACTTAAAACAATTCATGAGCAATTGGATATCTCCAGTGGATGAGAGGGATAAGAATGAAGGTAAATGACTGAGGATCAGATTAGGAAGCAAATAGTAATAACATTCATTGAAGGAGTAAGAATTGGAGGAAGAATATTGTGTGCAAAATTATTAAAGTTCATATAAAGGTGTGCAAGCAGAAAATGGAGTGTTGGTGTCTTTTAAAAGGAAGCCAGGAGAATCTAGAATTTGGAGAATCAGTAGAGAGTTGTTGGACTCCTTTAGCTATAATCCACCAAAGTGATGACGGCTTAACTCATTTTAATTTTGATTCATTGACTTTATCTTGACTTGTTTGGGGCATTATTCATAAAGCATCCCAAACTTATTTAGCTGTCATTCAGCTGGGAGACAGAACTAATATAACAGGATACATGATATTTGTCATATTAAAAACATAAAGACTAGGAAAATCTTAATCAAGTAAGAGGCATACCCAATTTTTTAAAATAAATAATGAATAGCAGAGAAATTTAAAAACAATTTTATTTCTCTTTCTTTTAGAAAAGCAAAGTCGGTGTGTTTGCTTGGAATACTTTGGGGTAGGCTCCCCAAAATTTTACCAACTGGTTGTTACATTACTTCTAAGTCCATCACAGACCATCATTAAAATTAAATTATGTTGGAACATTAAATTTTGTCAACAACAATACAAATTCAATGGCATTTACCTGAATGCTACTTTAAGTTAATGAACTTGCAGTTTTGTGTTATTTCTATACTTTATGATTAAACCATCCTGTCTTTGTTGGGACATTCTCCTTTCACTTGGAATATGACCAATAGACTGATAAACAGTACCCAAGAAGACTAAAGTATATAACAACCTGTTGGCAAAGGTATGTATTATAAACAAACAAAAACAAGATGCAATCAAAGGCAAAGAATGTAGTAGAAAATTTCAAAGGAAGACTTAGAAACGCTTCTGTTCTGGTCAGTCAGTCACAAGTACTGGCTGTCACTGCCTTCTGGGATTTCAGTAGTTTCAGGCAAAAGAAGAAAGGCCAGCACAGATGAGGACAGGATGCACAAGTGCATCTTGTCTCTGCTGACGTAGATTCGACAGTCTTTCTTTATCTTTATTCCACAAGAACAAACAAATGTGAACTTACATTTTGTTGGTTTTAACCAGGTCAAAGGAATGAAATAATAAAATAATTGGGAAAGGTGGGGGGAGGAAATGATTGCTTAAATCAATTCAAAAGAAGAGGAAAAAAATCCTAGGCAACTCAAGAGTAACACACAACAACATAATGACTCAGGAAACATCACAGAAGAGGGGACAGAGAATATGTAAGACTAGAAGATGACGTAGAGTGCTGTGGAGCAGGGACTTCCAGGCTTGACCTGTTCTCTGCACTCTTCAACTCATAGCACATCTGATAACCCATCAACATCCTACCATGCATTTGTGAGAACTGTTATTGTATTTCACAGTTGCTATCCTTTCATTTTATACTGGTAACAGAATTCGTGCTTCAGTTCAACTACCTATCCTTTCCATTTTATTCAGATTCATTGATTTATAACATAGAAGAAGCAGCTAACAACAATCCTATTCTTTGGGCAAAATATTTGGTTCAGAGCTCCATGGAATCCAAACTGGTCCAATGAGCAATCAGGAAGATATATTTAAATTCTGCTGAACTTGAATTCCCAATTGAGCTTGATGATATTTTTTTCAAGTCGATAAATTCCACAGAACAGAATGATCTCAAACTAGTATTTTCAGATGTCATTCTCTTAGCAATTAGGTCACAGCAGGGTGATAACCTGCTAGTGGTTACATGATCAGAAAAGACCCCAGAAAAATAACAACAAAAAATCAAAACTAGATTGTGCTTACAAACCACATTACACTGTTATTCCCAGAACAAGTAATTTTCTTACCAAAATTTAAGATCTTTCATTATTCCTTGAGAATCATTAGTGAACTTGTAAGTCACTGTATTTAAGCACAGAGCCACTGGGACTGATGTAGCACGAATCTTAAAAGGTCTTATTTAAAAAAAAAAAAAACCTGGAGCAAGGTATTGGGGTGAATGCTGGAAGATCAGAAAAGCAGAACAAGCTACAGCCACCTTACCTTGCCAATTCCTCAGCTGATCCTGTTTCCTCAGACTGGAAGCCTCTGAGTCCTCATCCGGAATGAATCTCAGCTGAACCGCTGTTAAAAGCCTAAAAGCTTAACCAGCTCTAGTTCCTGGTCCTCACACCTTTAAAGGTGTGAGTCAGGCTTTAAACTCACAGAAATTTGGATGGATCTCTGCCTCCCAAGTGATAGGATTAAGGGGATGTGTGCCACCATTTTCTGGCCTCTATATTTAGTGGCTGTTCTGTTCTCTGACCCCAGGTAAGTTTATTAGGCTGCACAATATTTTGGGGAACACAATATCACCACAGACTCCTGAATTCTTAAAAATATAGTCTTTGAATACTCATCAAAGAGACATTCCTGGTAGATAAAGCAAACCTAAACCAAAACACACCAGGAAGTGTGGTCTAGTCTTTATTCAGTTCCAGATTTCACTTTACTCCAGAAGAAGCTGACCTCATCCCAGGTACAGCACAGTTTGCTAGATGCTTTGCTGTAAGTCCCCTCAAAAGCTACAAGAGTCACTACCACAGAAGGAAATCATGGGAAGAGGGATGGTCTGAGAGTCAGGAAGGGGGCTGAGCAAAAACCCCCCTCCACAGTCATGTGTCTGTTGAGTGAGAGTCATGGGTCATGCAAAGAGAAACTTTCTCTTTGAGTAATTCAAAGGAAATGAGGCTTTGTGGGAGGGAAGGAAGGAGCGAAATGATGACATCACCATGCAGCTCATCTTTTAAATGAATATATTAGGGACAAATACATAGGAGAAGAATGAGGATAAAGTTGCTGAGGCAAAGAGACAGCACATTACCTTATGTATGAGTCAATCCTCCCTTTCTTGCCTTCTCTGTCCTGCCTATTTCCTCTCTTTCTCATGAGTCCCTCCATTCCTTCCAGCCTCCTTGCCTTCTTTCTTTTCTTCCTTCTTCCTTCCCTCCCTTCATCTCCTCATTTCTACTTTCACTTATGTTTTATAGCAGTCCTCATTGTCTGTATCTCTATCAGTTTTGTACCAAGGACTTCACATGTGAAGCAAACCAGCCAAAAAACTGGGGAAAAGGTGGCCATTAGCCATCGCTGCTTGCTCACAATTCTCCCTGGACATCAAAGACAAGATATCTATGGGGTCATTCAATTTCCACTTTCTAGTTTCTCCAGCTATTAAATTCCAGAAAACTCCATGAAGACTATGCATCTAAAGTATCCAAGAATGACAGATTAATATTTGAAATATGACTAGCATATGTAGAAGAAGACACATAAGTGAAATTGGCACAAAATGAAGTCATAACTTCAAAGAGATGTGCCTGAAAATACCTGTCCACGGTATCAGAAAATGTTATCTACTAAGTCATAAAATGAGTAAAAATATACCAGAAATATTACTAATACAGAACAAGGAAAGCATGTCTCAGTACTGACACCATTTAGGTAATTTTGTATAAGATAGTTAATGAAGTCCCAAGTCAATACAGTAACAACAGGTATTATAAATAATATTTTGGTAAACACAGATATCTGTCAAAGTGCGGTATGCACTTAAAGCTGTGTAATTATTGAAAGCTATATAAAAACACATTCTTTTTATTCTCTCTGAATCTGTATTTATGAACATAAACATTTTAAGGCATTTTCAAAGATTAAACTGATTCTCCAGGAGAGCAATGGAGGAAACAAAGTCACATACGTTCTACCTCACAAAAATTCAAGTTTGAAATGTATTTACAAAATGGGAATGTTAAAAAAATATATCTGATGTGAAACTGGTATTCAACAGCTCTGCATGAATTTGACATACAAGGTCTTTTTGGTCTTGGTGGCTGTGAATTTGTTCACAAAGTCACATCACATATGTACTAAATCTTTCTTCTACTCCCTATGCCCCCCCCCCGCCCTGAGATAAAGAGAAATGAACTCTCAACAGTTAGCCACACAATATTTCATCCAAGCAATTTCGTTTATCCAGTTATAATTGACCATTTCGCACTTCAATATGTTGCATCTGGAGCTGAGAACAGTCAGCTATCAAATGCCGTAAACATCCCTGTAGGAAATGGTTTTAGAACTCACTCTACTGACAAGATGAACATTGCATGGGAGATAATGCAGTTTCTTACTGGCACAATGTAATAGCCCATCATTTTTCCTGGAGTACTTAGATTATTAATGAGTGGGCATCTCCCTCTCCCCCTGCCCACATTGCTAGACTAAAAGAATCAGACCCCCATTAGTCACTGCATTACTTTTCCACTCTCAACATACCATAGAAAAGCCTTATGGGAAGTGAACTTTAAGTGTACATATGAGTCCCCATTCCCAGGAAAGAGACCAGAAATTGTAGTGATCAACAGCATATCTCTCTAAGCCCAGGAATGAAAAAGTATCTATAAGATATATGATAGTTTAATAAATCATGATTTTTTCCACAGCTGAGCTCGTCTTTGAAGAAGGTTGTATTAGTTTGCTAGGAAAAGTCAAGATGGCATGGCACACATGGTTTGAATATGAAATGCTTCCTATAGGCTTCTGGGTTTGAACACTTAGTTTCCAGGTGGTAATGCTATTTGGAAAGACCATGGAACCTTTAGGATGTAGAGCCACACTTAAGGAAGTGAGCCACTGGGAGTGGGGCTTGAGTCTTTATTGTCCAGCCATACTCACTGTTCACTCTTTGATTTTTGCACAGATATAAATGCAAGTGGCCAGGCTCTTGCTCCTGAAAACCATGCATTCTTGCCAACTACCATGACTTCTCTGCCATGATGGACTGTATCCCCCTGAAATCATAAGTTACAATAAAACTTTTCTCCCTTAATTTTCTTTTGTCAGAAGTTTTATCACAGAAACAGAAATGTAATTAATACAGCAGCCTTGATGACAGTATAGAAGCATGGGCTCGGGGAAAATAGGATCAAGGAGAGAAAAACAAAACTGAGAATCTACCTCTGTTAAAATATACCCCCAGGTCCCAGTGAAAAAGAACTGCTCCCTGAGATACCTTGGGTGATTCTTTTCTTTTAAAAAATAGATTCACTTATTATGAAAAAATTCCCCAAACCCATGTTGTTTTAAGTAGCAAGATGTGAAGGAGATGACAGTTTACTTTCTTTCTGATAGGAAAAAAGGTCTCTGAAGAAAGTATTTAAGACAGTTAAGTAAGAAAGGTTTCCCAAAGGGTTTATGGGGTGGAGACTCAGAGGACAAATAACAGAAGTTTAGAGTGTGGAAACTAGGTCTAAGCTCATGGCAGTCAACTTTCCAGTAAAGAAGACACTGGATCTCATAAGGAGAAGTCTAATGATGCTTCTGTTGTTACCTGGAGGCATACACAAAAGATTCCTCTGAGACTTGGGTCTGATGAGGCCCAGTGTAGTTTTCAAGCTCCTGTGAATGGAGCCTGGAGAAGACGTTAAGAGAACACAGGGACTCCAAGTGTGCCTCAAGGTGGAAAAATTATATAATGAGGTAGATCACTTAAGGACACCACATGCTACCTGGGTAAAATGCTCATGATAGTAACCTCCCTTCCTCTTGCACTAAGTCATTCACCGGTGATCACTAGAGCAATTTATGGGCATCAGTTCCACCTATTTATCCCAAGTATAAATTTTCACTGATATCACACAGACTTAAATTATTCTCCCTAGTTTAAACCTTATTTAAATAGCATAGTATAAGCAATCTCTGTTCAGTTGTGTTTTGTCTTTGAAAACTATCCCTACCTATCAGAAATATTCACTAATTCAATCATTTTCTCTACTGTCTTCCTTTTATGACTACACACAACTAATTTATCTACTTTCCCGCTAATTACACATAAAATATTGCCATGAATATCATTTGGGCATATCTATTGTTTTATTGCTGTGGGATGGTCTTTCTGTATGTTGTGAATATATGTTGCTCTCATTGGTTGATAAATAAAGCTGATCTGGCCTATAACCGGGCAGAATAAGGCTGGATGGGAAAACCTAATGGAGACACAGGGAGAAGGACAGCAGAGTCAGAGAGACGTGAGCCAGCTGCCCAAGAAGCAAGATGCCAGCAGATCCCAGTAATCCCATGGCCATGTTGTAATACATAGATAAATAGAAATGGTTAATTTAAGTTATAAGAGCTAGTTAGTAATAAGCCAGAGCCATTGGCCAAACATTTATAATTAATACAAGCTTCTGAGTGATTATTTGGAAATGGCTATGGGATGGGAGGGGGACAGAGAAAAGCATTTGGTTACAATTTATAGGCACTATGTTTTCATTTTTTTAAAGACTTTTCATTTTTATGTGCATACATGTTTGACTTCATGTATGTATGTGTGTGTGTGTATCACATGAGCACAGTGCCTGTAGAGCTGAGAAGAGGGCATCAGATACCCTAGAACCAGAGTAACAGATGGTTATAACTGCGATGGGAATAATGAGAACCTAATCTGGTCTTCTGAGGAGCAGCTAGTGTTCTTAATTGTTGTTGAATCTTCTCTCCAGTGTCAGATCTTCATTTCTCAGTGTTAGGTTGTATCTTTTTAAAAAAATATAGTGTAAAGCAGAATCTGTGGATTTACTTTCCAAGGTGAAAATACCAGAGTGAGACACTTCAGTGTTGTGTGATGATTTCTGCATATCTATTTCATCTTAAGGCCAATGCATAAACATCAATGATTTGGGGTAGTCATTTAAATTTTTCTAATGTGGATGGATCTGGTTCAATTCAGTGTGTCACAAAACAAAACAAAAGTCATGAAGACAAGAAAGGGACTTATAAGGAGAGATGGTGACAAGGCTCGGAGAGAGGTAACAGAGTGTGGGGGTAAGTGTAACCAGAGGGCATTATATACATGCATGAAATTGTTAAAGAAATTAATTAATTAAATTTAATTAACTAAAAGGAATCAGAGAGGAAAAGGGGTAGCTATTTAAATACCAATTTAGCAAGCTGTATGTAAAAAAATAAACAGTTATATGAAATAATTATATAACTCAAAGAAACTTATAATTTTGTGTTATCTGATGTTTACTTTTAGTAGTGCTTAAGGTTGAACTCAGAACCTTGCCTATGCTAGGTAGGCTGTACTCACTGGGTTACATACACAACCCTTTTTATGTTTATGTTATTTGAGTTGACAGGCTTTTTTTTTCCCCTAGGAGATACGTTTGCCCTCAAATTTTTAAATGTCTTCATTTACTTATACATAGTCAATGACTCCAATTAGTGTTATATAAGTGAATATGAGTACAGGGCTAACCACTGGGTTGTGCGCAACCTATTAGGGCTCTCATACATGGAGAAAACTGACTTAGAGGCCAGAGGTTTCTTGCAGCTCCTCAAGCAGGGATGGTGCCCTGTGAGCCCTTCCCTCACTCCTACTGTCGTGACAACTGGTGTGGTCTTATGGAGGTCTTGTTTAGTCAGCCAATTGTTGAGAATTTATGAGTATCACAGTCCCACATCTTTGTTACGTCCAGTAAACACTATGTTATAGCAGTATTCTCAGTCTTCTGGCTTTCACAATCTTTCCCCTCTTCTCTCTCTCTCTCTCTCTCTCTCTCTCTCTCTCTCTCTCTCTCTCCATCTCTCTCTGTCTTGGGTATAGAGGTTGTGTCATAGCTCACATTTTGAGACACAAAGCAAATCTCAACAGAGGCAGGAAAACTGAAGTACCTCTTTTGACCTTATCTGACCACAGTGGAATAAAGCTTAAAATCATCGGCAAAAACATCTTTAGAGACTACATGCGTGGAGATTAAACAGAACATTACTGAGTGATGAATGGATCAAAGAAGAAATGAAGACAGAAATCAAACAATTCCTGGGCCTAAATGAAAATGAAAACACAATATACAAAATCTCTAGAACACATTCAAAGCAGTCAGGAAGGGGAGATTTAGAACACTAAGTACGTATATTGAAAAGACAGAGCAAATTTAAGGATGCTCTTGAAGAAGTTAGGGAGGAAAAAAAGAAGAAATCAAACTCCAAACCAGTAGATGAGAAGAAATAATGAAAATCAAGCAAAAATTAATGAAATAGAAATGAATAAAACAATACAAAGAATCAAAAAACTAGGAGATGGTTCTTTGAAAAGATAAGTGCCAATGACAAACTCAACTGAATTAAGCAAAAGAGAGAGAAGACTCAGATTTATAAAAATTAAAGATGAAGAGAGAAACACCAGGCACTGGAGAAATTCAGAAAATCATTTGGAACTACATTAAAAAATTATACTCCCTCCAGTGCTCTGAACTGGCAAGAGAGGATCATCAAAACTGGGGAGGTTATTTCTCCTGTGTCAAAAACACAGCTTACATTTAAAAAAAAAAACTTTAAAATTTTTAATGAGTAGTATTTTATAGTATATCTTCATCATAATGTACAAAAGTGGTATCACACATCATAAACAAACACACAAATATAATATAGTCTTTTTGTTCTTTCTGAAAATTCAAATAGTATACTTTAACAAAGCAGCAACTGGAAAATCACAAATTCATTAAATAAAGAGGTGATCTGTATAAGTTTGTAAGGAGTTACTCTTTTTATTTGGGGTGATATGTTTACATTATTTCTAAATTTTTTATCGTGTGCACAATGTATCATACACATAAAGTTAATAGTGGAATTGAAATGTTTATTATATATTAATATATAGTTCCCCACATGTGAAATCCATTATTTCCCTTATATGGCTTATGATTCAGTTTTCCTCTCTCTATTATAGAGGCACTGCTTCTTGATTCCTTGTTGGCTACTTGCAGTGCTGGGAAATGCTTTGCCCACTGTACACACCAACAATTATATACACTGTTCCTTCCATCTCCATAACATCACATTTCTAACTGCCATCCTTTCCCATCCTGGTGTCTAGGAGACATTTCCCTTTGAAATATATATCTATGAGCCTGTCTGTATCTTATGCTAGGTGTCATGAAAGTCTGTGGAATGGGTATATTTATCCAGAGACTGTAGTTATCATGTTATAGTTAGGAGTAAAGTTTGATTTTAAGATGTTTTTAGAAAATCAGGTTTTTCTAGATCTCAAACCAGAGATCCTTAAATGCCTTGCAAATGTAATTGCTCAAAAGTATTACAGAGCTCTTTCTCCTTCTTCTTCTTCTTCTTCTTCTTCTTCTTCTTCTTCTTCTTCTTCTTCTTCTTCTTCTTCTTCTTCTTGTACATGATTGTAAAATAAGGAATCATCAACACTCCAGGACTGGCATTTTATTACTAAGTAGTTTAGCATTCAAATGCCAAGAGACACTGATTGCTTTAATGTGTTAGATTGGGTAATATGTAGTCTTGGCGATATCACTTTTGAAAAAAATAGAAAATGACACTTAAGAAACAATTTCTTTATACCAAAATAAACTGTTCAGTTACAATTTCTTATTAAAATTTGAAACACTTCAATCTGGGATTAAAAGAGCCTTGGTGAAATCAGGTCACCTCTCTAATGATTTTTGCCTAAACTTTACTAAATATAGAATCAGTATATATTTTGCAATGATAATATAGAATAATTTAAAAATATTTTAAATACATTTGAATATTTATTCATCTTTACACACAATGGAAACCAAAGAAATTGTGTGTATGATCTAACATAAACAAACTCTCCTCACAGAGGTGGGTATTTTGAGCAGTTATCATATTGAATTTACATCTGATTTTTTATTGACTTTATGCTTGCCCACTTGGCAGATTTTGAATTCTTCCTCCCTCTTTGAAGATTTGAAACTCTCCTCTATCTGGGACTGGAAGCTGCAGTTGAGTAGTTTATTCTCAGTCCCTGGAAGTACACTCATATCTGTCTCCATTTCTGTCTTGAGTCCCCTGTGATGGGGTTTTGGATCTGGGTTTTCATCTGTCTGACAATGAGCTGGGCTGTCCCCCCTCTTTTCTGGAAAGTTGCTAAAAAACTGAAAAGGAGAAAATAGAGACAAGGGGGGGGGAGGGAAGTCGGGGAGGGGGAGAAGGGGAGGAGGAAGGGGAGAGAGAGAGAGCACAGCAGAGACTTGACCAATACAGTTATAAAGAGTGTCACGATATTACTACCCATTCTTGACCCATGACCAATGAGATATGAGGGCTGAAATGCTGGCCCAGGGGGCAATGTGTTTACCTTGTACATGTGAGGACAGGAGCTTGGATTCCCAGTACCTACATAATGCCTGGCAAGCCTGGTGGCCACCTGTAATTTCAGTATTTGGAAAGCAGAGACAGTGGATTCCCAAGGCAAGCTGGCTAACTTTACAAGCTGAATCCATGAGCTCTGCATTCCGTGAGAGACCCTGTCTTAATTCACATGGCAGAGAACAGTCTAGGAAGACAAGCGAGCTAAAGCCTGGGGTCCACAAACACGTATTCAAATGTGCCCTCACCAGTTTGAAACACAACCCATGAGCAGAGCCAGGAATCAGTCTGCACCACGTGCCTCAACAGGAGGTTCTGTTTCTCATTTTTCTTCACTATATAAATGAAACCTACATTTTGACCTAGACTTTTTAATTAATACACATCTTTTAAAGATCCAATAAGACATCTCTCCTTTCTTGTCTTCCAAAACTTTGAAATTCAAGCACCACAGGCTTCTGAGTTCCTCATAATATGTGAAGGACCCTCATATACAACCTCAGATTAGGCTTACTCAACTGGGAATTTGCACACAATTAACTCATTAACAATAATGAAAGTCATGCTGTAATCTTGTGGATGCTCATGTTGGAATCTGAAGCCTGTGAGAGACAGTAAGTTCTGAGTGATGGTCACAGCAGTACCCACACATTACATTGATATTAATATGCAGCTTATGTGATACTAAAATCAATTGACGATTATACAAAATTAATTCAATTTGTTGTTTGTGCATATGTTCTCTCTCTTTCTCATCCAACGCCCCCCTGCCCCCCCACACACATACTACATACTCCATTATGTGTTCTTACTCTGGGTAATAACTTCACCAGGTGTTTTCATTTATTTAAGCAGTGCAAAAGCAAACATGTCCATAGATAGTCTCATCTATCTAATTATGCTTTTATTTATGTCAAGACTTTTTTAATTATTAATTTGAGCCACTGTGCAGAACAGTTTTATGTGAATTTACACATGCCTTAGGAAATATCCAGAGGAACTGGACAAAGGTAAAGAGACATGGGTGAAGGACTAAGTGGTCCTGACTGCTGGGATCCTCAGAAAGTGTCAAGATCAACTCAGAAACTCTGAACCTTGCAGGAGATTTCATAGCTCAGGGTTACACTCTCTTCTTGCCCCTCCTTCCCTTTCTACACCTCTCTCTGCGTCATTCATGTTGTGTTTATTTTTAAGATTTCTTTTGCTTTTAATTGTGTGTGTTTGCATGTGGGTATGCACATGTGAGTTCGGGTTCCACTTAGAGTCTGGAAGCAGCTGGTCCTCTGAAGTTGGAGTCCCAGGTGGCTGCAAGCCTCCCAGTGTGGGTGACAAGAACTGAACTCGAGTCTTCTGTAAGAGCAGCGTGCACTCTCAGCAGCTAGGCCAACTCTCCAGCTCCTATATATTGGATATTTTTACTATTTTATAGAATTTGCAAAGAGAAGATAGAAATTTAGGTAAAATAGGAATGAATAATCAGATTTTAAAAAGGGATTTAAGAGTTGGGGCTGATGTGAACATGGAAACAACCTAGATGCCCTTCAACTGAAGAATGGATAAACAAAATGTGGTACATATACACAATGGAATACTACTCAGCAGAGAAAAACAATGACATCATGAGGTTTGCAGACAAATGGATGGACCTAGAAAAAAATCATCCTGAGTGAGGTATCCCAGACTCAGAAAGACAAACATGGTATGTACTCACTCATAACAGGATACTAGATGTGGAACAAGGATGACTGGACTGCTACTCACATCACCAGGCAGGCTACCTGGAAAACAGGACCCCAAGAAAGACACAGGGATCGCCCAATGACAGAGAAATGGAATGAGATCTACATGAACAGCCTGGACATGAGTGGGGGTAGTGAAGGGCGAGGGTCGAGGGAAAGAGAGCTTGAGTGAGTGGGAGATCCCAGCTGGATCAACAACAGAGAGGGAGAACAAGGAATAGGAGACCATGGTAAATGAAGACCACATGAGAATAGGAAGAAACAAAGTGCTAGAGAGGCCCACAGAAATCCACAAAGATACCCCCACAACAGACTGCTGGCAATGGTCGAGAGACAGTCCGAATTGACCTACTCTGGTGATGGGATGGCCAAACACCCTAATGGTCGTGCTAGAAACCTCATCCAACTACTGAGGGATCTGGATGCAGAGATCCATGACTAGGCCCCAGGTGGATCTCTGGGAGTCCAATTAGCGAGAATGAGGAGAGTTTATATGAGCGAGAATTGTTGGGACCAAGGTCGGATTAAGCACAGAGACAAATAGCCAAACAAACGGAAACACATGAAATATGAACCAATGGCTGAGAGGTCACCAACTGGATCAGGCCCTCTGAGTGGGTGAGACAGTTGATTGGCCTGATCTGTTTGGGAGGCATCCAGGCAGTGGCACCGGGTCCTGTGCTCATTGCATGAGTTGGCTGTTTGAAACCTGGGGTCTATGCAGGGTCCCTTGGCTCGGCCTGGGAGGAGGGGACTGGACCTACCTGGACTGAGTCCACCAGGTTGATCTCAGTCTGTGAGGAAGGCTTTGCCCTGGAGGAGATTGGAATGGGGGGCGGGCTGGGGGGAAGGTGAGGGGGGCAGGAGGGGGGAGAACAAGGGAATCTGTGCCTGTATGTAGAACTTAATTGCATTGCAAAATAAAAATTTAAAAAAAAAAAAAAGAGTTGGGGCTGATGAGATGACTTGGTGTTTAAAGGCAATTGCTATTCAAGCCTGATGACCTACCTGAGTTCCAATCCTGGAACACAGATGGTAGAAGGAGAGAACTGATTACCATATGTTACTGCCTGACTTCTACATGTATGTTGTGGGGTGCACACACATACACACACACCCCATATCACATATGGTAATAAAATTAATAAATACAGAGGCTTAAAATTTAAGAAGGTAGATTGAAGGGTTGAAGAGGTCACTGTGAACAGAAGACTAAAATCCCAAAAATACTTGCTACTTTGTTGGGTGGACCTTGTAGTTTGTGATGATTTGTACATAAGGCAGTTGTGTTAAAGCAAACCCCAGGCCTGACTGTGGTGTTAGTACAGGGGTAATTGGTTTCAAATGGTTTCACTGGACTGATGAGTGGAAATTAAGCAAACCACAGTCCACCATGAACATGAGCCAGCTTTTGTCTTCAGGACTCTACAGGTGACTGACCCAGACATTGGCCATCTTACAGGGTAGAATGGACTTTTGGTTTTTATAACACTATCCCCTGGAGTATGTAAAATGCCATGCATGTGAACACCCCGGGCTTGGGAGGTAAAGTAATTCTTATCAGTCCCAGCACTCCCTGAGAAGTGCCAAACAATGTCAGGCTGCTTTGAGTCACAAAATGACTTCCTGAAAGTGAATACTTCTAAAGGGCTCCAATTGCCCAAGGAACTGGTTAACAGTGTGAAGGACACACTAGGATGTCCTGCTGCTCCTTGGGTGTCTGTGTGACAGACTCTACAAAGAACCAGCTTTCTGAGGTATACTATCTTTTTTCCTGTTTCAGTTTGTGTGAGTCTTGGGGGGGGGTGTCATTTGCATGTGGGTGGGCATGAATATGAGATTACACATGCATGTGTCTTTGGGTATGAATGTGGATACCCAATGTTGATTTGGGTATACACTTTCCATTGTTCTTCTACCTTATTCATTGAGGCAGACTATGTCTATGAAAGCCAGAGCTTACAGACATGAGTTAGTCTATCTGTTCAGCTTGCTCTGCAGATCTCCCATCTCTGCTTTCCAAGCCTGGATTCTGTCATGTGCATTGTCAGAGGGAAAGGCCAGGCACAGGACTGAAGTGGGTCCTTTGTACCTGATGGGACTGAGTTAGCTTAGCTTTCTGACATTCACATACATCCCTGTGGGGCTCTACCATTTGTGTGAAAACCTTTTTATGATTGAATTGTGAAGAACACCTTGGTCATCTGCTTCCACACTCCCAAATCCTACAACTTTGCTGTATGCCAAGGACCCAAGAGTGCTGTGATGATACCACAGAGAAGAACTATTTTCCTTTTGATTTTGGACTTGACATTGACTTGACAAAAACATTCCAAGAAAAGGAGTTCAGTACACTAAGTGCTGGAAGATGACTCAGCACGAAGGGCATGTGCTGTCCTGGCTTCTTTACGGCCTGATTTCTTTTGTCACATGGTATCTCAACAGACTGAGCCATCATTGAATATTGATGAGACCTCAACTTCAGAATAGACCAGAACACTGGCAACTGAGCCCTACTCTAATGGCAAGATTCTATTTTTCTAGGAAAGTGAATAATTGCATGGTTATTTAGAATATCAGTTACATGTTCTAATTTGAGTTTCCTATTTTTAATATTAATTTTTCTTTATTCTTAAGAGTTCCATACATGTATATGATGAAATATGTTCATATCCACACTCCATTCCTCCCCACCTCTAACTTCCTGAAATTGCCCCAAAATGGACTCCTTCCTGACTTCATGTCCTGTTTCCTTTTTAATTTTTGATGAGCTAGTAAGTACCATTAGTACCCAGATATGCATGTATGTAGAACTATCCACTGGAGAATAGCAAATCTATCAGTGGTCACACAGTAAAACAAGCAAATTCCTATGCTTTTCCCTCCCCCAACACCTGGCAACTGTAAATAGCTCCTCAGTAAAGAGTGGGAAAGGGGCCTTTGGGATACATATTTAAGGGAAGGTAGCAAATTGTGGCTAAATCACAGGTAAGAGGAGGAATATTGGGGATTGGAAGAAGTAGACATGGGATCAAGAAGGAAAGAGAAGCTGGCAGGGCTAATGTAAAGGAAAGCTGCCTGTCTTTTTGGCTCTTGCTTCCCAAGTTGATTTATCATCAAACCAAAAGTGCTTATGAAATCCTGAAAGTGACAAGTGTCCCCTCTCTCTATAGCTGTTACTCCAGAGATGGAGTTCAATTGTGGCCTCCCTGAAACCCAGGTGGATGTCCATTGTGTAGATGTAACTCAGAGGTGTGAGTTAAGTTGCATGGGTTGTTCTTTTTTTCCTATGGTTGTTTCCACTTCAGCATTGTGATTATCCAGAGTTATTTTTCTTTTACCTAAGCTGCTACCCTCTTAGGGTGTGTTTGACTCACTTTGCACTGGACTCTGGATTCTGATTCCATTTGTATTGCAAAGGCATCCAGTTATGCATACTGGTCTTAGGTCTTGAGCCTTCTACATTCATATTCTCTGACCATATGGTTACAGGTAGTTAAAATTAAGCAAACCCCAAAAGGAAATCAACCCAACATCAAGAATTTTTTTGTACCCTAACTAGAAAAATAAATGGACTTCAATTTCCATATTGAACTTTCTCTTCCCTTTCTGGTCTGTTTTCTTTTCTCTTTTTTCATTTAATTTTTATTTGTAATCCTATGCACACATGTGTGTCTATGTGTAGGCATATGCATATTAGTGCAGGTGCCTGCAGAGGCTAGGAGGGAGCACCAGGTTCACTAGAGCTGGAATTACAGGTGGTTATTGCAATGTGGTTGTGGGATCCTGTGCAGAAACAGTAAAGGCTGTTTGTTGTTGGGTCATCTCTCTGGCCTGTCTGATCTATTTTGAAGCTGTGGTATATGTCCCATCCATGGGTAATGCTTTCTCAAACTTTGGAAGTCAGTTGAAGTATCATCTTTCTGGATAGAACTAATTTAGTGACCTAACACAGCAGAATATGACTGGACTGTCTTGCTTTGTATTTGACTGATTAATGAGTACAGCTTTTCTATAAAGAGGAATAGTGCCTGCAAGTAAACTGTAGGAAGTCACGATTTTTTTTCTGTTTCTAGTTTCTACTATTTCATCAGATGTGGGCCTTGTCCTGTGACCTTTACTGTAGCTGAAAGCAGAAGTACCTCTCTACATTCACTTATTAAAAATGGTCAATAAATGAATATGTTTGAAAAGTTGGTATAAGTGCTCTGTGGTTAAGAATGCTTGCTGCCCTTACAGAAGATCTGAGAAGTCTGTTCACAACACTCAGGTCAAGCAGCTCCCAAAATCTTTTAAGTACAGCTCCAAGTGATCTGATGCCCTCTTCTAGTCTCCATGAGCAACTGTACTCATGTACACATACCCCAACATAGGTGTACAGTCATGCCTCCATATATATATATATATATATATATATATATATATATATATCATGTACACACACATACATACATGTGCATACACACATACACACACACACACACACACACACACACACACACACAGATGTTGATGTGTCAACCATCTGTACATTTTTTTTAAGTCTCCTGAAACTTGAGAATCTGTTTTCTGTCCATCTTAGCACTCTGTTTCTAGAGGACACTGTAGTATTTATGAACAGTGATTTGACCCTCCAGTCCCTGAAAGGAAGGTATCTAACATCAATGCGAGAAATCCATGGGAGTCTGCTTAAGGGTATCAGGGAATTTATTAAGATATAAGTTGAGAAAATATACTCATGAAATACAGAACCAAGTAAACAGCTGAAATCTTCCTCTGTTGCATCCAGGAACACCTGGCCCATCTGGTCTCTGCCAAGAAGAAGGCGTGACCCCTCTAACTTTCTTTTTAATAGGTCATATCCACAGACAAGAAGCACTGCCTTCTTAGGGCCCATATAGCCCAAGGTCATAAGCAGAGCAAATACAACTACACCTTTGTATACTATACCTTCCTTTGCAAGGAAAAGCCCAGAAAATTCATCTCATCTCATAGAACAAAGAAAGGCTCCTTGAAGCATCCTGTATGACTTCTTGTAAAAGACAATATGTAGAACTACCTTCTTAAAGCAGATTTCTGAGTTCAAAATGCAAGACACAGAGCTGAAATGTTAAGTTTCTGTTCGCAACAGCTCAGAGCTCAAAACTCACATCCATGTGTTTCACAGAGCTGATCACTCATTGGGGGAAATCATTTACACTGTGCAGTGTATTCATTTCAAGTACATGTATGGATGCTCTCAGATCAGCCCACACTCTTCTCAGACAGTCTACACACATGAGCACCCACTGTGAGGCTGCAGAGATTTCCGGTTCTGGGTGGAGCCTAGATGATTCTACACTGGAGGCCTTCTTAGCATCTTCTTGGGAGTCAGTCCATTAGACAAAACAGTGTAAAGCTGACCTATTTTCTCATACAGAGAGCCAGATAAAAATCAGCCAATATTTCTGCCTGAGGAAAGTATTTCTTAAATTTCATTTGTCTGTGTGGGAAAGGAACTGAGAATTTAGGTCTGAGCAGCAACCAGTTTTCAAATGAAGCATATTTTCAAGAGTTGACTTTTGCCATAATTATTCAGGCAAACTATTTCTTCATATTTTTTTAGGTTATTGATTAAAAGAAGTATCAATAGGTCTGGTTTTTTTTCAGGTGTGTGTGTGTGTGTGTGTGTGTGTGTGTGTGTGTGTGTGTGTGTGTGTTCTGTTCTGCTATAATGAGGGTGGGGGAAGATGGGAGACCAGTAGGTTTCCAAAGAAGTTAAAGGATATCTTACGTGCTGATCTCTATACTGCTGAGTTCTCTGATGGATACCTAAGAATAGAGTTTGTTCTCTAACCAGAAAGGAGGATTGTTGTGTTCTATGAATCCACAGCATTGACAATGAAGCTTGGGGGAGATGACTCAGTGTCTAAAGAACTTTTCTGGTGAGTGGGAGGACTAGATGGAGTCCAGATCCCAAGAATCCACACAAATACCATGTGA
This sequence comes from Peromyscus eremicus, assembly GCF_949786415.1. Lineage (NCBI taxonomy): Eukaryota > Metazoa > Chordata > Mammalia > Rodentia > Cricetidae > Peromyscus > Peromyscus eremicus. The sequence goes on along the minus strand of NC_081420.1, from coordinate 49,334,589 downwards.
GCACTGCTATCTAGAATTCTCCCATTTGCAGATTCCAACTTGCAGTGTCACACCAAGAAGGGCTTCTGAAAGGCATGCACATACTGCTGACATAGCTGCTTTGAAAGAAATGGCAGGAACCCATAATTCCAAGTAGTGGCCCTGACATCTGAGCTATGATGGTTTGTTTGGGGAATAATAATTAAACCTTCTGAAACATGTCAACAGAGTGTATACCTGAAAATTCTTTTGTAAGTAGCATGGTATAGAGCTAGATAAATGGCTTGGGGAGGGTAAAGTACCTATTTCAGAAGCATGAGGACCAGGGTCTGGATCCCTAGTACCCACCTAAAAAGCCAGGAGTAGCTGCACATGCTGGTGTTCCCAGTGTGGATGGATATAGACAGGAGGCCCCCTGTAACTTACTGGTGAGCCAGTGTTGTGTGATAACCTTTTTGTAGACTGTAAAGATGTATCTTTCTTAAAGTGCCTTCTGATTCATTTAATAAAATGCTGAATGGCTAATAGGTGAGCAGGAAGAATTTAGGTGGGACTTCCAGGAGAGAGAGAACTGGGGGTGGGGGTGGAGTGAATCTAGGTGTGCAAGAGATACCAGCCAGACATGGAGGAATTGGACATACAGAATGGAAGAAAAGTAAAAAGCCATGTGGCAGAACATAGACTAATAGAAACAAGTTAATTTAAGTTATAAGAGCCAGTTGTGAACAAGTCTAAGCTAAAGGCCAAGCTCTCATAATCAGAAAGTTTCTGTGTCATTGCTGGGGAGCTGGCAATCCAAAGAAAGTCAGATGAGAAAGCTTATTATATCTGGCACTCCAACACATGGCACATCCACACAAAAGGAGAAGTCACTGCAGCCAGTACTGCCAAAGTCACCACCTGAGCCTTTCCATGAGCTCAGCAGGCTCAGCAATTTCCCAGATCGGGGATGGTTAGGCATGGCTGGTTAGACACCATGAAGGGGATGGAGCCAGCAGCCAGCACCATGTGGCCATGTGCTAAGCAGAGTCCTGCAGCAGCCAGCATAACAGTTTAAGGTTTGGCTCAGGTGGTCAGAGAAGATAGCAGACATGCATAAAGTCAGGTCCAGACTAAGAAAACCTCTAAACAGGTACAATATGTTTGAAAATGTGCTTAGGTGCTGAAGAAAGAAAAGAAAATGGGAGTAAACAGTGATAGAAAAAAATGTTTAAAAATAATAGTCTTTAAAGGAAGAGTAAAGTAATACAAAAAGAATAAGCCATGTAAGGGTGGGAAATTCATAGGATGTCTGGATCCTGTATGGTATTTTGATGACTTTGAATTTTTTAAATGCTAATGAACAAAAAATGGCAACTGCTGAGAGGAATTGGATTGTAGAAAAAAACTGATGAATTAAGCCAGCATATATTTTTTAAGGACTTGTTTTCATTGATCTGTCAACTTTGTAAATTTGGACTGTATAAGCAAACTGTAAATTTACAAAGTTGACAGATGTCTTTTACCTGCTCAAACAGAGAACAGAGAATCATTTTTAGCTGACTTGTGCACACGACACATCCCACACTTGTGTTAATACAGATATGTATGTTATCTTTAAAAGTTTGTGTGTTTCAAGAAATCACTGCAGGGATAGATAACTGCATAAGATCAAGCCAATAAGATCAGTCCCTGTTCCAGATGACAACACCAACTGGGCTCAGCAGAATACAAAAATAAAACAAAAAACAAAAACCAGCAGATGACTTGAAGATAGGAGGAAGCTAATTGTGAGAGTGTCCAGGGGTAGGCATGAAAGGTCGAGATGAGGACGGGAATGATCAAGATACATTATATACATGTATGAAATTGTCAATAAACAAATAAAATACGTAAAAAATAAAAACAGGGTAGAGAGAAACAAAGACACCTGATGTTAACCTCTGGCCTTCACCATGTATATATACATATGAAAACTCATGAACAAGTATGTGCATAAAGTCATATATACATCCACAAAAACATAGAAAATATCTTATTTGGTGAATAGAATCTAAGTCGTATTTAAAGATACACTCACGCAGATGTTAAAGTATAGTTTCTTAAACCAATTATTTTTCTATGCCTGTTAGCATTTTTTAACTAATAAGAATTAGAGAACAGATAAAGAGCTCTATTTAAAAGCACTTAAGGGGCTGGAGAAATGGTTTGGTGGTTAAGAGTATCCACTGCTCCTACAGAGGGCCCCAGTTCAGTTTCCAGCACCAACATAGAGATTATAACTTCCTACAACTCCTGCTCCAAAGGATCTGATGTCCTCTTCAGGCCTCCATAAGTACCCATATACATATGCACATGCTCACATATAGATACACATATATCAGTTAAAAATAATATTTAAAAATTAAAATAGCACTGCTCTGGTAATCCTTAAGTATATTTTTAATAAAGCATTTAAAAGGTTGAAATATGTAGAATCAGTTCAAAAGGGAAACTGGAGAAAATGACTATGAAGAAAGGTTGGTTGAACACATGAAGTCACAGTATCTCACCAATCTTTACATATTTATTTCTAACCTAAGAGAATATGTTAGCTGAAATTTGTTAGCCAAATTAAGTATTATGAAAAAATTTCAGATATCATGCAAGCTGACTCAGTACATCACGATCTTGATGCACGAAGCATCTTGCTATTATGGGTGTGTCTTTTTCCAAGCCCAGGATTTAGTTTGTTTTGCAAGGAAGCTCTCAATTATTGTTTATTTTCTTCTCTCCATTGTATATTTTTATGGTACAGCCTCTGCCTCATTCTCGGTCAGACTTGCATGTTATACCCTAAGAATAGTGAACACCTTTGAAGAGACTTAGTCACTTCCTAGTGGGCAAGAAGGGTTCTACATTTTCCCCAGGTCATAGAGCCATTTAGAAGTAGAGGTGGAACTGGGCCCGAGGCTCCTGCCTTTTCACTGCAGGGTCACTCCTAAGAGACAATGCCGCACATCTGCATGGAATCAGTACAGTGTTCTTCATGAGCCTTACTCATTTGTGCTTTTCAGTAGGGCTATCACTGAGATTACAAAGTTTGGGTTGGTGAGATGGCTGGGCAGGTAAAGGAGCTTGCTTCCAAACCTGATGACCTGAGTTGTATTCCCAGGCTGCAAATGATAGGAGGAGAAAAGTAACCCCTGAAATTTACCATCTGACCCCTCCCCCAATACAAACACACATCATGGCAAGTGTGTGCCCACATACAGACAAATGGGCACATATACACACAATAAATATATGTTTAAGGAAAGATTACAAAATTAAAAAAAAATATGAAATGCAAGACTTCAGCGAATGACGTTCTCATTCTAACTGTTGGTGTGTGTGTGTGGCTGGAAATTATCAATAGTGAGGCCCTGGGACAATTTACTTGTCAGAATGATGATCAAAACCATACAGTCTATGTTCTGACCATAGATAGTGCTGCTAAAATCAGGGAGTCATAAAACTTCTGCTATGACTGAAGATAGGGAATTCTGGGAGTAAAACTGAAAATCAATACCTAAGCCAGTGGAGTCATACCAGGTTTGGAACCATGTCCTGGGAGGAAGAAAAATGAGTATCTCATTTGTAAACATGAAATACCAAATCTAAATGGTCCAGTCTCTGCTTTTCTACACCTAAGGAAAAAGAAAAAATAAAATAAAACATCAAACGGATCATTTTCTCAGTGTTACCATGTTGTAGATAGAGCTTTAAGCCTTAGACCAATTCATCTCTAAATTACACCAAAAGCTGCCTGTGGTGCCATGTGCCTGTCATCCCAGCTACTTTGGAGGCTGAGACAAGCAATCACAAGTTCAAGTTGAGTTATGTTACAGGTCCAAAGCTAAGGTGCTTTCCTAGAATATGTAGGGCTTTGGTTTAATCACCAGTACTGAAAAGAATAACGAATTTTCTCATATAGAATACAAGTTTATACAAACAGAACGAGTCAAAGTGAAGGCTTCAGATGATGTGTCAAAGCTTAGAGACAAAACTGACTCAGAGATGCAACCTGACACTACCAATACCCTATGTTCTCTTCAGTTTTTACTTTGTTTTAGAGTAGAGTTGATTTATGTAAGCCTGAACCTCATCTTGATCTGTTTAAAGTGCTTTGTGTACATAAACAGCTACTAAAACCCTCTCTATTTTGTAATGATGCAATAGATGGAAAATGGACGATTCCTAAATCCTGAAACTGGGACCAGTGAGATGGATCAGAGGGTTGGGGGCACCTGAAACCAAGACTGATAAATTGTGTTTAATCCCTGAGACCTACATAGTGGAAAGAAACAACCAACTCCTGCAGGTTTTCCTCTGATCTCCACAGACATTCTATGGCACATGCACAACACACACACACACACACACACACACACACACACACACACACACACAAATAAATGTCAAAATATATAAATAAATATCCTGAAACTGGAGAAAAATAATTGGAATAGTGCAGAAGTAACCACAAATAAGTCTAAGTCTCACTTCCCTCATCTAAATGGTTTGTAATTATTTAGGCATAAAAAGCCAATTTCCCCTCTTTCCTTTTTTCTTATCAGTTAATAAAGTGTCTGAGAATTGAGTAGCTGTAATTAACCTTCTCTAGATGGTACAGTATAGAAGTCAAGCCTAGCTAATTATTTGGGTTCACACTATTAAAATAATCCATTTGAATATTAAGTGGACACAAACACAGAGCTCTGTTCCATATTACTAATGGAACACACAAAAAGAAGGCTACATCTCATCCCTGGTGATTCCCACTGTGCAGCAACACAGCATATTTTCTTAAAGTGCTCCCTGTAATGCTGACATTTCTGATGCTCACAGAAGGATGTGTTTAGTTTCTTGTTTGAGGGTGCATTGTTCAGGCACCTCATGATTGATAAGCATAACTATGCCTTTATGTTAAGTCTTTAAGATGCTACTGATGAATATAACATCCAACACTCATTGGTTGCAATGACTACCCCTTCCGGTGCTTTCATTTAAAACAATACCGTGTTGAGTCCAAAGAATGGCCTCTGCATTTCTAGAATGGGCCTCATGTGGGATCTAAAGCAAACTCAGAAGCAGAGAGCAGAATGCTGGTTATAGAAAGTGGAGGCATAGGGAGATGATGGGAAAAGATTCAATGCTGTATTTTGGCATGGGTAAAAATATTTGGTAAATAATTAAAGTGATGCCTGGATTAGCTTGACTCAATTGTTCTATGTTATTTTTGTGTATTCTTTTCAGTTTCATCTAAATAATTGTCCAAAATACAAAATTCTATGAATGGAAGTCTTGGGAGGGACAGTGCCTCCCATTGAACCTGCTGCAAGGCTAGTTGACTAGAACTACAGAGGATGTGGAGAGATTGGAGTGTTTCATGTCCAGAACCTTTCCTCAACCTGTGACCACAGTGGAACATGGAATTTGGGGTAACATAAATCTGTGTTCTCCGGGCCACAGACACTAACATTTGGCTCCAGAATAAACCATTTCTTCCTTTTTGAAGTAAGAGCTGTGCTTTTGTGTCGACAGCTCTCGTTGGGACAAGAATCACATGTTCCCCAATATAGTTTTAATCGGGATAAAGTCCCCATCTTCTTTTTGTCAATAGTCCAAGGAAAGCGGAGGCTGCAGGTCTCTAGGCTCTCTACTTCCTTGCCCTTGAATTCTAAAACTCTTTGATAATACTGCCATTCACTCGCTAATTCCAAGAGTATTTATTGAGTACATTGTATTTTAGAACTGTAAATGAGAAAAGTGCCAGCTGTCCCAGGATGGCCTTCTAGTTGGAGAGACAGAATATGAGAAATGTAACAAGACCAGAGGTAAGTGCTGAAAGAAAAATGAATCAAACACCTGGTTAAGTTGTCCCTTGAATGGAGGAAGTATTTATTTCGACTCTTCTTTCCACTCTTCCAAGGATGTCGGGACATAAATGTGGTGAGACCACTCCTGCAAATCCTAGCCACAGTCACTCCTTCTTGCTGCAAGCCACCATTTAACTGTTGTTCTTGCCAGACAGAAGCAAAGAAAGTCATTCTTTGCATAGCCGGACAGTATTCTATGAGAATTCCTAATAAGAACAAGAACAAAATATGCATATGTATGAATTTCTCAAGCCCTGCTTTGTGCTACCTTGTGTTATTTGAACTTAAAATCTCCTCTCTCTATGGCTTTAAAACTCAGTAGTGACCTGAACTCAGGCCATATCTATTCTGCTGTAGGCTTGGAACCATATACAGTAGGAGGTGAGCAGATGAGAGGTTGACAGTTTCAGAAAAATGTGGTTCTTTGTAGCCATTCATCTCTCTGAATCCAGTTCTAAAAAACTAATTCTGCTTGTCAAGTTAAACCTGAATGAGTCATTATTTGGGTTATTGCTATGAATCCCAGCTGTGGACAACTATTAATTTCATATCTAACTAAAAGTCACGCAATTAAAAAAAATGACTAAAACTGACAAAGTACACATGTCAGTGTCTGATAAGACTGGTGATGACATGAAGGAAGTTGGTGCTAAGATCCTTGGTTCAAGGGACAAAAGATGGAAAGGTAAATGGAGCTCTTTGAAGCTCTGGTTTGTACCCTAATGAGTGTGGTAGAGACTTTCTCAGGTTTTGGGGGTGTTAGCTAAGGAGTGGGGGCAACCTATGTTCCCATATATTCAACAACTACCAAAGCCATGTCAAACCAGAGAGTGGTTTTCAAGTTTGTTGTCTCAAGCACAAGAATAGTAATAAAACATGGACAAGGAGTGAGCAGAGAGAATGAGCACTAAGGAAAGGTGAGAACTCCCTAGAGTTGGAGGGGCCCCCAAGGGAGGAATACCATTGTCCACCCTGCCCAGTGGCTTTTTATAGGTCTTATGGAGTGAACTGAAAGAAGACTGAAATAATCTTTATATGGATTGGTCATTTTTGAGCACAGTGTAGGCTGAGCCAGTAAGAAGTCCACGTATCCTATGTACACTGCTTCCCAAACAAAGAAGTGGGTGTCCAACCAGCAGAAGGGCCACGTGTGCTGTGACTAGTTCACAATCCATCGCAGGCCCTGCCTTCCTGCCTAGGGAAGCTTTAAACTCCTGTTTTACTGACACCAATTCACCCCTTGCTGCTGATCTTCCAAGATGTCTATAAATTGGTGGTTTTGATTGATTGATTTCAAAAGGCCAAATGGAGTCCAGAATTCTCCAACTCTACCTGGTGGTTATATCTGCTCCAGTCAAGGTCATTACTAAAACCTGCTGAGATATATCACCAGGCTTGGAGCAAAACTCAAAGGGAGACAGTGTGAGCTTCAGTTTCAAAAATGTGTCCATCAACATGTTTGTCTTGGCAACATTGCTGCTGAGAGCTTAAATGCCTCACCAATGAGAGCAGCTGGCTTTACTGCAAGGTGATTATCCTGAACCATTCAGTCAAAATAAGTGCTGGCAATACTCCTGTACTGGATGGTTACACAGCTCACAGTTGCTTATTCGTTTGCTGAGTTGAAAGAAAAGATGGCTCACTCTTTTGATAAGATGCTAGAAGATGGTCCTAAATGATCGACTCTGCCACCGCTGCTGCCACCTTTGATGATGTAACTCATGGCAAGCATACCCATGGTGAAGCTTCTCTATCTTCTTCTATGTCAATTGCTCCTCATGCCATAGAAGAGCCCAATGTTATAAATAACATCAAAACAGCAAGAAAGAAATCTTCTGGAACTTATAAGATCACCAAGACTTCCCAGTAATCTCAGAGAGCTAAATGAATACTTTCCCTAACAACCTAGTCTCAACCCATTCTCAGAGAACATTCTCAGAATGGCTCATCTCCATCAGTCATGTTAGTTTAGTAGTTGAAACATTGGTCACTAGTAACAGTGCAACATCATTTCTTTTTTCTTTCTAGAAAAAAAAAAGAATGCTTTGAAGGACAGTTCGTTTGGCTGCATGTGTGCAGTAGGTTATACATTGTGATGGATAAAGCATAGAATTTGCATAGTACCTGTCCTGTCTGGGATATAAAATATGCATTCATTTGCAATGTTAATGCTGCTTATTACCCACCTGATAGTTCCTTACTCTCTTTCTGGGTTATGAGAACAAACAGTGTGGTTTCTTGAAGACACAGCATTGCTCCTCAAACACTGGGCTTATGTTTGTAGTTAGTGGAAAGGTAAAAATTTCATACCTAACTAAAGAAAAAAGATATGTGGAAGGGAGTGGGCTGAGATCTATGGCCATAATAAATCTATCCATGAAAAAGAAAGTCATGATGGTTTCACTGCTGCCTCTTGTGCTGGCTAGTCCTAACTATCAAGTTGACACATCTAGAAGCACCTGGGGAAAGAGTCTCAGTTGATGGATTGCCAAGACCAAGTTAACCTGTGGGCATATCTGCAGGAAATTATCTTGATTATGTGCGAACTGAGGTAGGAAGATCCATCCACTCTGAGTAGCACCCTCCCATAGGCAGAAGACCCTGAACTCTGGAAGTGGAGAGTGATCTGTGTACAAGCAGGCATACACCCATTCTCTCTCTGCTCTTGACTGGATGCACTCTGACTGGCTGCTTCGAGTTCCTGCCCCCTCGACTGACCTGGGACTGAGAGCCAAATGAACTCTTTCTCCTGGAAGCTGTTTTTCTTGAGGTACTTTATCATAGCAAAAAGGAAATGACACTAAGAGGAAATGATACCAAAATAATTTAAATAATTTAATAATTTAGTCCCCATAACCTTAGGGGGTATATATTATCACTTCCCCCCACTGTTCATAAACACACATTACTCCAGGCTTGTATGAGTTCTAGTTTGTTTCCTCTGTAATCTTCAGCAGAGTTAGTTTATTTCTTGGCACATGCATTAGTTCTGCCTCCCACCAAAACTTCAAAACAGTAAACTTCATGAAGATAGAACCGTGCTTCTATTAAATCCCTCACCTATCAATTAATAATAGCTTTAGTAAAAAGTGTGAAATTCATCAATCAATAAATTGATCATCCTTCTGCTCTCTATCTAGTTCATAATGTTTGGGACTGGGATATCAATAATTAACTGAAATCTGTGTTAGTAAACTAGATAAACTGATGCAAAGGTCTTGATGGTGGAGGCCCAGCAGTGTCTGGACTAAGGTGTGTCATTTTTACTAGTCAAAAGCAGATGTCTGGACTAAGGTGTGTCATTTTTACTAGTCAAAAGCAGATGAGGGAGATTTATTCAAGGTGTCCACACTGTAAAGAGAGACAAAAATATACAGTGACACCCATCCCCAAGTCCATCTTTGTGTCCTAACATGAGATTAGGACTTTAGAAAAACAAGAGGTATGCATAAAACTAAGTAGTCAGGCCAAGGCATGGTCCACACCCACCACTGTCACAACTCCAAGTGTCTCCTGCAAGGTCATCGAACAAGTTGAAAATCTTTCTCTGAGTAAAGTCCCTCCTTTAGTTTCCCCCAGCTTTTCAGGAGGCCCTGAGGAAAGTTGAGTTTCTTTAGGTCCACTGTTTCAATAGTCTAATAGCCTCTTCAGAATACCTTCCTGCTGGGCAGTCAGTTACATTTCCATTGTCTCCAATTTCCATACATTTTATACATTATCTTCAATTGTAGTAAGTTCAATGAAAGTTGAAACATTTAAAAGCATGAATGGTATGTAATAACTGAATTAACTTTACCCCAGTATTTATTTCCTCATTAAATTCTTCAGGCTAGTGGCAAGTCATTTATTTTTCCTTCGTGGCCAAGAATAAAACTTCAAAGGCATCCTAAGTCTAACTCCCTCTTTGAACTTTTAGAGATGCTTCTTTGCAGCCATGAGGTCTCAGAGTCAAGGAACTTCTCCTTCCCCCTGTTTCCTCCCTCATTCCTCAGGAGGACTGGCTTCTACTCAGACCTCTTCACTCTCCAAGGCCAGAACTGTCCTTCAGCCTTGCTTTGCTGCTAAGAGAACTTGATAGAAAACACCAGGCAGCCAGGGCAGAAGACCTAACACCCACAGGTTTGCAAATAACTCAATGCTGGGATGCTTTTGTGATGGGCTGGAAGGAAGACAACCCTGGTAGACAGGCAGGCAGGGGAAAGAGACAGACTCAATGTAGATTAATGTGCTTTTCTCTTAACATTCAAGATGCCTGGCTTCGGCATTCTTCTCCCTAAGACAAAGACTTGGTAGGCTTCTTTATTTTACATTAGGGGATCTTTCAGCAGGATTTTCAAATCTCCTTTGTGGTGGAAACTAATGAGCTTCCTGTCTTTGTCTGGATTATCTGATCCCCATCCTATAACCCAAACCAGCCAATTCACAGGGAGAGAGGGAACTCATCCCATCCCCAAACATATAAAAGCTGCCACATTCATGACTGACTCACCTCTTAGGTCTTCTTTCTATGGCTGGAGACTATCTCTTGGCCTGCTTTGCTATATGTGTGTTTTGCTATAAGTGTGTTCAATAAGATATGGCTGAGTGCTGAGACATTGCTATTCCAGCTGTTGTAGTCCAAAGAATCCATTCTTTCAACCTTAGACATTATCCCGACAACATGCATCATTTGCATTAGGAAAAGGCTGAAGAAATGAGCATTGTTGCATTCATTACTTTGTCTCATTGCTATGACAGCATATCTGATGAAAGAAACTTAAGAGTTTCTTTTGCCTCCCTGTTTGAGGGATCACAGCAAGAAAGTCACAGCAGCAGGGACATGGGGCAGCTGGTCACGTTGTATCTACTGCCAGGAAGCAAAGAAAATCCTGGCGCTTAGCTCACTTTCTCCTTTCATTCAGCAAAGCCCCCCCCCCCCCCCAGCCCATGGGATGATGTCACCCAAATTCAGTGTGGACCTTTCCACTTCACTTAAACCTCTCTGGAAATGTACACACACACACACACACACACACACACACACACACACGCACGCACGCACGCACGCACGCGCACACGCACACGCGCACACACACACACACAGGTTTGTAAGCTAGGTAGGTGATTCTAAAGCCTGTTCAGTTAAATCTCTGAGCTTGAGCTGACAACAAGCCTGACCACCACAACGACCACCACAGTACTTTTTTTATTTCTGTACCCTAAATTTCTAACAAAGGCAAACTCAGTACTCCTCAGTGATCCTTCAAGATTCATAGTCTGCCTAAATAGCCACTCTCATGTAACATATCTGCTAATGGCTCAGCTTCCTGGTTATTGAATACATTCACTCTCAGACATTGGTATTTCCAGACATTTTCTGGTCATGTAATCAATCCATCTAGAGCAGTGGTTCTCAACCTTCCTAATGCTGTAACCCTTTAATATGGTGACCCCAGCCATAAAATTATTTCATTGCTACTTTGTAACTTTAATTTTGCTGCTGTTATGAATTGCAATGTAAGTATCTGATATGCAGGATATCTGATATGAGACCCCAGTGGGGGTTATGACCCACAGGTTAAGAACTGCTGGTCTAGAGGAAAGAAATGATCTTGGACCAACTAATACAATACTAATGCTAGATATTCAGCTGACCACATAAAAACTAGACAAGTTAATGTTTGTTTTCTGTAGTAGAAAAACCGATTTCTTCCTTGAATCTAATAAAGATAAATGGTGTCTCTTGGCTGGTGCATATCTCAGTGGCAGCTTCATAGAGTGGGAACGCTTTTCCCTGCCCAGCTTGCAGAGGAGGCTTTGTTCCCTGGGCAGTCTTTCCCGTCACTGAGGACTCACCCTACACAGGCTGATTAAGGTTGAGCTGAACCGATTCCAGCTGAATTTATTTCCATTGTAGCACTTAACAATACCTTCAAATTATCTCCATCCTCCATACTCCTTCCCCCATAGGATTTGCAGAAAAAGAGAAATGGCAGAGTAGCAAATGCAAAAACACTGTGCTGAGAAGTGTTTGCCTCTTCAAACTTCTCCGTAGCAACACTTGCTGAGACATGCCAGCCGTTAATAAAAAACAATTCGGCATCCATGGGCTTCATTAACTTCTTTCTGGCAAATATCTTACATCTTTGTAAAAATGGAAAATTGCATTTCTTAGTTTGAAGGGAAGGCACTCCCTTGATAGAATAACTGGAACTGACTCCTTCAATTAACACACTTGATTAATAATACTCCAACTCTAGTTCTGTTCAGGTGATTAATGCAAATACCAATGTACATTCAACTCAAGCACAGCTGACTATATGCCACTATTAAAGAGAGATATAGAAGACATTCAAAGTCTAAAATCATTTAATACATTTATGATGAAAGTTTTATCTTTCCTTTTGTTTCTTTTTCAAAGAACCCTAGTATAATACAATTACATTTTGACTGATAAAACGCCATCTTTAGTCAACTTAAAATATAATGGTCAGGGGTTGGCAGGATATCTCAGCTGGTAAAGGGACCTGCTGTTACACAGACTGAGGACTTGAATTGTAACCCTGAGCCCCACATGCTGGATGGAGACAGCTGACATGGCAGTTTGTCCTCTAACCTCTGTATGTGTCTCCTGGAACCCATCCATGGGCATACACACAGTAAATACATTTAATTATTTAAATCTTGAAATAATGAAATTCTTTTATATGTATCCTGAATTCATGTTAATACTGAAACTGTATTTTTGGTTTGTTTTTGTTTGTTTTGGTCAAAGAGATCATAATGACCATGCACATGGGCATATTAAAGCAGTTGATTTTCACTCAAGAAAAAAAGTTGTACTGATTTTAGAATTATTACCACGAAGGGTGCTTTGTTTACTTTGGGGGAATAAATGCCTAACTGAAGAATTGAGTGTCTTCAATAGTAAAGACAAAGGACTGACTATTGATTGTAGCTAGAGTTTTCCTGCCTGGCCCACAGTCAGGACAAATCTCTCTCACCTGCCAGTCCCACAGCCGCTCAGACCCAACCAAGTAAACACAGAGACTTATATTGCTTACAAACTGTATGGCCGTGGCAGGCTTCTTGCTAACTGTTCTTACAGCTTAAATTAATCCATTTCTATAAATCTATACCTTGCCACGTGGCTCGTGGCTTACCGGCATCTTCACATGCTGTTTCTCATCGTGGCGGCTGGCAGTGTCTCTCTGACTCAGCCTTCCACTTCCCAGCGTTATTCTCCTCCTTGTCCCAACTATACTTCCTGCCTGGCTACTGGCCAATCAGTGATTTATTTATTGACCAATCAGCAACACACTTGACATACAGACCATCCCACAGCAATTGATAATACTATGGATCTGAGATTTGGGTGTTTTGATGCTAACGTACCTTCTGGGATATTCAGGAGAGACCTTTTATTTTGTATGGTCTCCTAGCAACCACATTTGATTTGGGGAACTGTTGATTTGAGATCTGAGGATTGCTAATAAAATATTCAAAACTTTGCATGTAAACTGGCTAATACTTTATTATTTTAAGGTCTTCACTTATCTTTCGTTGTATTTATTGAGTCTGGATTTTATGTAGCATTAGTAAAATGCAAATCAAAACAACTTTGAGAGTCTGTCTTATCCCAGTAAAATGGCAATTGCAAATAGCAACAAAACAACAATCAAATGCTGGCAGGGGATGGAAAAAAAGGAACCCTCATTCACTGTTGGGGGACAGCAAACTGTAGCCACTAGAGAAATCAGCATGGAGAATTCTCAAAATGGCAAAAATAAATCTACCATAACCAAGTTATACCATTCTTTGGCATATGTCCAAAGAACCTGACATCTTAATCAACAGATAACTTATGCTCAGCCATGTTCACTGCTGCTCTATTCATAATAGCTAGGAAATGGAAACAACCTACATATCTTTCACCTGAACCAATGGACAGATGTTGAAAATGTTGTGCATATACACTATGGAATACTATACAGATGTAAAGAAAAATGAAATCATGAACTTTGCAGGTAAATGGATGGAACTAGAAAATAATCATATTTAGTTGGGTAACCTAGACTCAGAAAGACACATGGCAAATGTCCTTTATCATTGAAGGCTCCTAGCTTCAAAGCTTCAGATGTGACTATACATCCTAGAGTCAATGAGGAAAGTAAAAAGGGACTGTAGCCAGGGTAGGTGAGTGGGTGAGCAATGAAAAAGGGATAGCAGAGTACAAAAGGTCTGATCATGGAAATGGGGCTCTAATTAGAGAGGGGGAGAAAAAACACAGAAGGAGGAGGATAAAATAAGTTAGGATGTTTGAAAGGTCATAAGGAATCATACTATTTACTATTTATCTAAAATACAATACAAGTCTGTATAATACATAGTTTAAACAAAATTTTCTGATCTGGGCTGACTATTCTCCCTCCAGGAGCCAAAGACCACCTAATAAAATCCCCAACACCAGGCATGAGAATCCCTCTTTGGAGTTGTTGGTCAGGTTATCCAACAGACTCTCAAGGCATACAGTCTTGCTCTTGCCTTTGGTTGGTTCCCAGGTGGAAGGTAAGTCCTTAATGCTGAAGATAGCATGCACTATGGACCTAGAGGCCCCTAAGCTGGAAATGACGTGAGTGCCTCCTCCCTGAGGACTAGCTTTCATGATACACAGCTACATAACACCTATAACTAAATGACTAGCGTGCAAGGTAATCCTAAGGGTAGAGTAGTAGCACACATACCTTGTAGGTTAACAATGCCCTGGTCGATAAGAGAGACTTGTGCCTGGTACTGGAAACATAGGCAACTAGCCATGGCTAGTGAATTTATTAATCTTGGAGGAGAACCTTAAACCACCATTTTACAGCATAATTCTTCACTATACTTCAAATAGTTGTCATTATACACACAGATAAGTGTAGTCTTCACTTCTCATCAAGGAAACTTTTCTTTTCAAAAAACAGAGGCTGTTACAGAAAATCACAACCAATAGAGTTGTAGAGTCCTGTCCCAACTGATACATCTACAAAACAATCCTACATCTAAGGCTCAAGGAAACATTTCAGAAGATGGCGAGGAAAGACTAGAAGAGCTAGAGTATTAGGAAGCTTTCTGTGAAACTGCATCTCCTTGAAATGTCAGAAGTTATACCCATAAAGTTTCACTAATGTGACTGCTAGGGCATGAGCTGAACAAGGACAATACCAGTAGATGTGCCAAAGTGGACAGAGGAAAGATCATGAGGCCTCAACCGTATACAGAGAACTACAGACAACTGAGAAATGCGGAGAGTGGAAGAATCCATCTCCCTCAGGGAAGAAAACACCAATTTATTATCCAATTCCAAATGGTCAGCCCTGGAAACATTGAGACAAGTAACATTATATAGACTGAACAGATGTTATTTAGGAATATTTGTTTATACATATATGTAGTTAACAATAATTAATAGAAAAAAGAGGTCGAGAATTTGAATGAGAGCAAGGCAGAGTACATGAGAGGACTTGGAGGGAGGAAAAGAAGGGAGAAATGATGTAATTATAAGCTCAAAAGTGAAAAAATGTTTTTATGAGAATAAAAAACAAAGTGAAAGAAGGGCCAGAGCTCAATGGCAAGTGCAGCTTCATGGCAAGTGCAGCTCCATGGTAAGTGCAGCTCAGTGGTAAGTGCAGCTCAGTGGTAAGTGCAGCTCCGTGGTAAGTGCAGCTCCGTGGTAAGTGCAGCTCCGTGGCAAGTGCAGCTCCATGGTAAGTGCAGCTCCGTGGTAAGTGCAGCTCCGTGGTAAGTGCAGCTCCATGGTAAGTGCAGCTCCATAGTAAGTGCAGCTCCATGGTAAGTGCAGCTTGGTGAAGTACTTGCTTGGCATGTGTAAGGCTTTGGCATCAATACCTGGAGCTGCAATAATATATTTAAAAGATCAAGGTGCATATATGAGTTCCAGGTTTTCTTTATATTACAGCAATGCAAATTAACTTATAATACTTGAAAATAAGGTAGTCTGTTATGGGATACATCCTCTTAGCCAACTGTTAATATATGTTTCTAAATCCTCTTTCTCTAGACAATGTATAAAGAGATCAGCTAGCCTAGCTTTAGGGATTATGGTTCTTAATTAACGAAGTCCAGGTTTAAAGGATTAACAGTTGCAGCATACATGCACAGCTCCTGTATTTGAGCTCAGGTGGGAAAGGGAAGCGGTCTCTCACCACATCAGCACATAAAACTGAGAGTCACTGCACTAAAATTAACAAGTCACTCCTGCTTCTCCTGGTTACTATTGTGGAGGAACCAATGCTCGAGATTTAGAAAGGGATTAGTGGTTAGCAAATATACCCTTGGGCACAGGAGTAGCATCTATTAGAGGAAAGTGAAGCAAGGCTGCAGGATCATGCTCATGAGCCCATCTTCCCCACTCAGGATGCTCAGGAATCCTCAAAGAATAGCCGCATGCTGTGGAGAGTGGATACTGCAAGTGTTTTCCATTTGTACAGACATACGTAACTACAACTTAAGGACAATTACATATAATTTATTAGTAAGTCAAATTCATGCATTTATTTTTCCTTTTGCTATATTTTACAGTTTTTAAAAAGTATTCTGTAAGCTCATTTTTATCTTCTTTATGTCTGTGTATATGTGTGATGTGCTTGCATGTATGCCTGCTGACATGTATGTAGAGTAAGGATGCATATGTGTGTGTGCCTGTGAAGGTCAAAGGTTAATGCCAGCTGTCTTCATTGAATATTCCCATCTTATACATTGTGTTAAGGTTTCTCATTTGAACCCAGAGCTCACTTCTTCAGCTAATTTAGTTGGCTAGTTTGCTCCGGAGCTCCTCTGTCTCTACCTTTAAAGGTCCCAAGGGCCACTACAACTACCTGTCATTCCACACATTCTGATATCTGAACTCCACTTCTCATGTTCACATGATAAGCACTATAACTGCTCAGCCATCTCCTCAGCCTTTACCTTACTTTCAATAGAAAACAAAAAACTATGTGTTATATTTGATCAGTGTTTAATTTTTTTCCTCAGTGAAATGGTTGTAGTAACAATTTAGACAAGATGAGTTGCAAACTTTCAATAAAAGAGTAACTTCATCCAATATTCTCATTTTGAAAAAGCATTAAAGATGCAAGTCTTAGATCACATAGTCAAGTATTGCTCACTTGGGTGGTCATTATTAAAATCAAGACCATTTTAAAAATCAATATTTCTATTAAATCTTTCCCAAATAAATAAAAGCCCCCCTCCAGTTAGTCCAACTCAACAAACACTTAATGAACTATGTCACAGTACATGTAGAAATCCCAGGCTTTGTAGAGCATTAACATTTCAACGTGCCTTTGAAAGTTTGATATTCTCCTATTGTTTTCAAATAAATCCATAGGGAATTTTCCCACATAGCTTTAACTATCAATTTCTCACAGCCTGGAGTCACCTGAGAAGGGAGTCCCAACTGAGTGGTTACCCAGATATTGGGGGGTTTATTAAGGCAACTCCACATAGTTAAAAGGGGGGTTTATTTGGGTGTAATTTACAGCAAGTAAAGGGATTGGTTACAGAATCTGGGAGAGGTAACGTGCAGTCTAGTGGTGTTCTCTGGAGAACTCTGCTCAGTCTACCACACAGCATCCAGGATCACCAGGAACCAAGAGAGCCAGCACATCTAGATCTTGGGTCTTAAGGGCTCCCATCTCGGCCTGCCTCAGGGGCAGGTGTGACAGTTACCGGAAGCCTCACTAGGGGTAGTACTTCCAGGTGAAAGCTGGAACAGCTACCTACTACACCCAGATCAGATTGGACTGTGGACATTTCTGTTGGGGATTCTCTTGATTATTAATAGATGTAGAAGTGTCCAGTCCACTGTGGACAGCACCATTCCCTATGCAGGTGTTCCTGGGTTGTATAAGAAAGCTGCTTAAGTATGAGTGTACCTATGTGCCAGCAAGTGGTGTTGCTCTGGTTTCTACTGTATTTTCTTGGCTATGGGTTCCCTAGTTAAAGGTCACGCTTTGTTGAATAGCAAGCAGGCTTGCCTCCAAGTTTCTTCTTGAGTTCTTGCCTTGACTTCCCTCAATGATGAACTGTGACCTCAACCATATGCCAAATAAAATATTCCTCCCCTAAATTGCTTTTCATGAAAGTGCTTTATCACAGCAACAGAATGGAAAGTTGAAGTGAAATATCATTACAAAATACAAAACATAACAACAAAAGAGTGATGATGGAAATCACCTGTAAATGCTAAAAAGGAGCAAACACCAATCCCATAGAAGCAAATCCTTTAGCCTGATCTACTATTCGCACCACAAAAGGAGTTAGAAACTGTTCACATATCTGCCTTAAAGTCAGAACAAGGAAACAGCCTGGATTTCAATAATAATAAGTGTTGGATGGGATCCAAATGCAATAAAAAAATAATCTAACTTTTCCTGATGCTAAATTTCATATTTTAAATGATATTTAAAGGGAATATTTAAAGGGAATTTAAATATTCCCTTTAGAGTGCAGTGGGCTGAATATTCTACTGTTCCAGACGTCTCAGTTTCTGTTTCATGTCAAATAGAAAATAAGCAAACTTCAGAGGCATAGTTAGTTTCCTGGCAGCAGCCATGGGCAGCTTTGGATGCTTTATCAGTGACCTTCATCAGGATCATAGAGGACACTACTGCATGTCTGTGATTTGTTCCAGATCAATGAATCACTCAGTTCTGCTGAGTAAGAAAGGGGAACCCATCATTAAGTAATTCCACAGAGAAGGAACGGAAGAGCATGTTCATGCCCTGAACTGTGACCACCTCTCTCTCTCTCTCTCTCTCTCTCTCTCTCTCTCTCTCTCTCTCTCTCTCTCTCTCTCTCTGGTTTTTTGAGACAGGGTTTCTCTGTATAATTTTGGTGCCAGTCCTGGATCTCATTCTGTAGACCAGACTGGCCTTGAACTTATAGAGATCAGCCTGGCTCTGCCTCCTGAGTGCTAGGATTAAAGGTGTGTGCCACCGCCGCCCGGCTTGACCACATCTCTTACCATCGGACTTCTTTGAGCATCACATGGTTCTCTAAAAATCATTTTCTCTTCAGTTTAGAAAATCATCTGAGGAGGTTTTTCAATACACTTGACCTTCATTCTATATGCTAGAAAGTCCCTGAATTGTGATAGTCTGACCACCAGTGTCATCATGGTGAAAATGATACTCACTTGATAGATGTCATAGTTCAAATTTGATCCTGTCCTGAGCTGGAAACATAAATACAATAATACTCTCTTGGGTTGCTTGGCAACAGCAGGGAGCCCCAATTCTCTGTTACTCTATAATCATGAGGGTACACAGTGGTACTCTGCAGTGCTCTGTGTACTGAACACCAGTATTCAGAAGATTAGATATTTTACAGAGATGTTAAGTTCCAGAGGGTTTAATCAGGAACCAATCCCACTGAATGTCAAGGAGCAGCTGTACTTAGAATTAATTTTTGCACATCTTTGCATTATACTGTGTGTGACTGAAAAATCAGAATGAAAATGGATGTCATCACTTTGGAAATCCTTAAGCTAGGAAATTAAAAACTCATTGGCTCATTTTGAAATTGTTTGAGTTAAATTGTGAAGCAAACATAAAACTCAGTGAAGCATAATCATGGTATATTTAAATTATGTTATGACATTTATTTAAGTTTGAAAGGATGTTCAAGTTTGCATTTAGTAAAAAAAAAAAAAAAAAAAAACCCTCCAGCCTAGCCAAAGGTCAGCTGTGAATGCTGAAAATGCATGAGAAATAGCTCATGAAAAATAACTGCAGAAAAAGTCACCATCCTGGGGATGTGGTTCAGTTGATATAGCGCTTGCCTATCATGCAGAAAGTCCTGCATTCATTCCCTATCACAGCATGATGCTGCGTGTAGTGGTTCATTCCTATAATCCCAGAACTGGGGAGGTGGAGTCAGGAAGGTCAAGACTTCAAGGTCATCTTCAGCTATGTGGCCACTTTGACGTCAAACCTGAAATACCTGAGATAAGACACTAAAACTAAAAAGTCACAATCCATTCCAGGAGTCCGAGATTCCTTCTCAGCTACTCAGCTCCCAGCACTTCTCCAATGAGTCCATATCCATCCATAAAACCCTCTGTGGAGGCAGTGTTGCTAGAAACTGGGTGGGAGCTGAGACTCTAGTTGAACACAGCTCCCTTCCACTTTTCAAAGAAGGAGTAACATCGACACTCAGAACTCATGCTCTCAGTAACTTGAGATAAAAGAGCTTCTTCAAACCTTTTTATTTCAAGTTGGAATTTCATGAGTAAATACAATTAGGCTTGAAGTCACACTACAAATATAAATACAGTAAGTTCTTTAATCATGTGTCTTGTTATATTTTATACTTTATTTGTAGCAATGAATTTATTAGCATGAAAAAGGATGAATGACCAGACTAAGATAGACAGTTGCGAATAATTAGTCTATCACCATCTTTCATTTTATTG
Source organism: Peromyscus eremicus (assembly GCF_949786415.1). Classification (NCBI taxonomy): domain Eukaryota; kingdom Metazoa; phylum Chordata; class Mammalia; order Rodentia; family Cricetidae; genus Peromyscus; species Peromyscus eremicus. Next base: position 49,314,273 of record NC_081420.1, on the reverse strand, counting down.
AAGAACATTAAGTATGTCTTTCTATATGCATTTACCTTATTGTGTGTTAACTAAAGCATCATGGGATACATACTATTTAGAGGTAAAGCATTTTCATAATGTTCCATGGTTAAGCAAACAAAGCAATTTTCAAATATTCAGGCAGTTGGGATATGCTGTTTTAGGGGCCAGTGATTGACTGTGCAAGGCTGTGGCTTGCATTGTCTCTTGTAGCCGAGTAACTGTCTCCAGGTTCTAAGGACTTCTTGCAACATAAGAAGAAATTCCATGTGTTATTGTCCCAATTTGAACATGATTTCATAGGAAACATTCTTACCTCTTTGTTTCATTTTCTGTTGTTACCATGACAACTAACAAGCAAGGATAAGGTCTTTCAACATTTATATTTCATCTTTTCACCATAAAATAAAGGTGACAAGTTTCCTATAACCTAGGCGTGTGAACTGTCACTAAATACAGCAGGTCCTTCTATTCAACAATCATTAAGCCTCCCCAAAGCCACAGCCATTCAAAACAAGAGAGAAAAGCAAACATCTTCTATTCTAAAACTGATCAGAACTCTCTTCCGAAATCTTATTTCTATCAGAAAACCAGAAACCCATTTACCATTTGATCAAATATTATTTTAACAATTAAATATTCATAATCTTATTTACATGTTTAATTAAATGTGTTCATGGTTGACTACAAGGAATATCAAAAGTGGGCTGGTGAGAGGTCTCAGAGGGCAAAGGTGCTTGCTGCCAGTCCTGACCACTGGAGTTCGATCCCCTGTCTTGTCACAGTAAAAGAAGAAACCACTCCTGCAAGTTGTCTTCTGACCTCCATATGTGCACTTTGGCATATGTGTGCCAAGTAAGAATAAATAAGTAAAAAAAAAAAAGAATAAATAAGTAAACAAACATGATAAAAATGTTAATCTTTCCTCAGTGAAAGTCACTTCTGGCAGTTGCTATCTGTATGGTTAACTTTTTGTGTTTTTACATCATACCACAGACAAAGCCTTTTGTTCATACATGTGCAGATGGGGATGTTTGGCTCTCCTCAAAGGGAACATAAACAAGTGCATACAGTGTTCTTGGGAGATGTTCACAGAAGGACGACACAAAATAATCAGTTCAGAGCTTGCCAGCCGAGCTCTGATTTCACAACTTTAATGATATGGATTTCCCTAAAAACGTGCCCTAGGGACAATCTTTGCCAACATTTTCATTTGTTTTGCAGTGTTGCGGATTTCACTCTAGCATGGCATGCTATGTAAACACTCCCCTACTGAACTGCTCCTTGAACATCTGTGTTTTTTTTTTTTCTAGTAGACCCTTCATAGTCATAGTGACTACTATTTTTCTATTTGTAACATTTTTTAAAGTCCAAACAATTAGCCTTTCAAAGCAGGCTGAGGGAGTCTGAAAGGAGAAAATGTTGAACCAAGAAAAATTTAAAAAGTGGTACATTGAAATCAGACAGTATGATTGCAATCACATAATCAGATAACTCCTAACTACTGAGTCTAAAATATTAGTTTCTTTCCCCATGCAAAGGCCCAAATGTAGAACTGTGCTCCTGACCCTCTGACGATTGACCTAAATGTTGCAGTACTGATATCAGCCATGGGTCTTAAAATGGGTTCCCACAGCACTGGGGAGATGGCTCAGGGGGTAAAGTGCTTGCTGCACCTGCATGAGGATCAAAATTCAAATCCCCAGCTCCTACATACAAAGGTGGATGGCCATATGTATCTGTAATCCTACCACTCATTGACAGAGACAGGTGGATCTGTGGACACCCAGTCTAGCCAATCAGTGAGTGCTGAGTTCAGAGAGAGACTTTTCTTAAAAGGTAAGATGGACAACAGTCTAGGAAGTTGGCCAATGTGGGCTTCTGGCCTCCACCTGCCTCCACATGCACACCCACATATGTGTATACTCACATATGTTACACACATAAATACACATAAAAGTCAAATATCATGTAATGCTCATAAGTGCATGGATATGCCAGGTTACTATTTCAGGCCAAGGAAATAGGAGAGCAAAGACTAGACTGTGTCCATAATAGTTGACCTGTAGATTGCAGGCTTGCCTAGCACCTCTGCTCACTTCTATAGCCTTGTCACTTAAAATAGACCACGAAGGGAATTACTAAATAGAACATAAAAAGGAGAGGGTCCTGATTTAACAGGTGTGTTCATTTTTCATGCTCCATGCACTTTAAAAAAATCCAGCCAGCATTCCCAGGTCCTTATTTCCAATGTCTATGCAATTTATGCTTCCACCAGTAAATCCCTATTGTATACTTTATGTATATGAGTAACTTAAAGTTTTGTGATTTTTAGCCTGCCTTGCATGACTTAAGGAAGATTCTTTTCTAATACTGGGACTTAAAGGCCTTTTGGAATTGACTCTTTTCTTTAAACGTAATCAAACCTACAAAGCAAACACAACAATGCAAAACTTTATAGCATGGTCAGTTTGGCCCACAAAGCAAACCTGTAACCCACAGTCTGGCTACTGTGATTGGTCTCTTCCACTGCACATTCAAGAAATTAACTTCATGAGTTAGTAAAAACAAAACAACAACAACAACAAAAAAAAAAAACTGATAAAATTTTGAAAGCAGGGCTCCTGTTAACTTACTTCAAAAATAGAAACATGTTAAATAAATCTCTCATAAAACATGTACATTCAGATGTCTGACTTTTAGAAATACTCGTTTGTAAATTATTTAATTTGGAAAATGGAAAACTGCAGCATACAATGAAGTTTCCAGGCTTCCCCTGGCACTGGTCAGGTTTTCTCAGCAGTCTTGGCTGCACAACGGGCAAACTATTAATGCAGCTCTGAAGCAAGGTCATGACCTCAGGTGAGTAAGTACTACTTCGTGTTATTTCACTAGCAAATGAATCTTAGGGTCATGCTAAATATTCATTTCATTTTTTTTCTGGAAATCCACAGAGATAGCCAGAACGTTAAGGTCACCATCACCTGGTCCCCTCAGCCTATGTCTGTCAGGTTATTGAGAACTAACATACCTCAGACTTCTCTTTTTGGACCTCTCTTAGGACTGAGACTTCTAGCACTGGCTGTGATGCCTGTATTCTCTAGAATTTTTCAAAATACATGCACAGCAGTTCCACTAAAACAAACAAACAGAAAACAAGACCTGGAAGGTCCGATTTCCATTTTCTGAAAAGAATCTAAGAAAATCTTTTCAGCCATGAATAGTGTAAGTTTTTCTTCAAAGTTGTTCACTCCTCCCACCTCTCTTTTATGGTGTGTATGCACGTGTGTGTGTGTGTGTGCACGTGTGTTTGTGTGTGTGTTTCTGTATGTGTGCACTTACACATGTGGAGGCCAGAGATCAACATGAAATGTCTTTCTCTATTGTACTCTATCTATTTTGTGAGGCAGGATGTTTGTACACTGTGTGAAGATGTATTGCTGTGACTGATGTAATTAAAAAGCTTAACAGCCAATAGCTAGGGCAGGAGAATAGGCAGGACTTCTGGGCAGAGAGAGAGAATCTAGGAGGAGGAATCTAGGTGTGCAATTTCACCAGCAGACTTAAGGCAAGTCAGATGTGCCATATTAAGAAGAGGTAACTGAGTCATGTGGTAGAATGTAGATTAAAATAATATGGGTTAATTAAGTTATAAGACCTAGTTGGGAGAAATCTAAGCTAAGGCCAAGCTTTCATAATTAATAATAAGTCTCTGAGTCATTATTTGCAGGCTAGTGGTCCAAAGATAGTCCAACAATAAAGCTTGCTTCAGCAGGGTCTCTTACTGAACCTAAAGTTCATAGATCTGACTAGGCTGGCTGGCCAAAAAGCCCAAGGGAACCTGCTGAGTCTCTGCCTCTTGAGTTTCTAGATTACAGGTACTCACCTCATGCCAACTGTTTTATGTGCTCGTGTCTCCCCATTGCCTCCATGTTGCTTCTAATATATAATCCATTGAGGAAATACTTCCATGTTCACTCTTTTGATCAAAAGAAACCCAGGCTATGGTTTTGTTTTCCCCTCACAAATCATACTGATACATGTGTTACCAATTTTGCAGACTGATTCTCATTTTTAATGGGCTATCCTCCTAATGAATAAATTCTAATTAGAAAACAAATCACTTCTCATTGCCTTAATTCGAAGGTAGAAAGCAACTATGCATTACTACAATCATGAATATTTCATATGTTCATACATTGTAGTTTTATATGTATTCTGCATTGGTCTGATTCAACCCCTTAAGAATGGCTGGAGGCAGAAGCAGGAATGTCATCAGGCATTAGGGCAGCACACATTTTATTCATGTGGATGTTTAGTTCATAACATGCATTTTATTTTTTGTACCTGGGTTAGGGTGAAAACAAACTACAGCATGTTTTAATTAATAAAGTTATGGATTGCTTATAATTTCAAGATAAAAATGCATGGAAACTATGAGTGGAAGAGAGTAGCTACAGCATCTGAAGCTCACGTTCCATGAAATTATCATTTGATACTCAGTGAATGGAATAGACATAAGATTCATAAAAACCAAGCAAGTTTTCTGAAATATGCAGGCAAAGTTTAAAAAATATATGAATCATTATGAATGACTGAGTGAATTTTTGATTTGCATTCAGTCCAAACTTCCATCAGCTTCTTGGGGAATTGTGAGTGCCCTGACTACAGGCAAGAGACAAAGGTAACATCATTCACTTAAACTCATTAACTTTTTACATCCATTTAATTATTTCTTCATCAATAATATCTAGATCTGCTCCTTTATCACACAAGAGCAACTTAATTATAGTTAATCTGTTTTTCTTTCTCTAAACCAGTGTTTCTCAACCTGTGAGTTGCAAACTCTTTGGGGGTCAAATAAGGGGTCACTTAAAACCATTGGAAAACACAGATATTTGCATTATGATTCATAGCAGTAGCAAAATGACAACTATGAAGTTGCAATGAAATAATTTTATGGTTTGGAATCACCACAGCATGAAGAACTGTATGAAAGGGTCACAGCATTAGGAAAGCTGAGAACTACTGCGTCTAAGCCATCACTGGCAAACTGAATGAGAGAAAAGGCTAGAACATGATCTGGGCTAACCCATATTTGAGTGCCCCTTTAGTTGGGAGCTCAACTTGTCATAATGTATACATTGTCAAGACCCATAATCAGGAGTTGTGTGTGGACTTGGCCTCTTACTTAATTTATACACCTGTCCTTGACATTTGGTGTCACCTCTGGACAAAGAGAGATTCAAGATAAAGATTTAGATTTACAAACATCGCTCATAAATATTATAGTAAATGACCTTGGTTTGCATTAATGATCTTAGATTTAAAACATGAATTTCAGAATATTGAAAGAAGTATTTAAAAAATTATTTCATCCAGAAGTAGAGAACTTAATGTTTATATTAGCATATATTAAGTATACACAACAAAGGTTTCATTATAACATTTTCATGTATGTATCGTATGACAACTTAGCTGGTTTAGGCTGCTTATATACATCCAGTCCTAAGTATGCATTGTAGCTATTATAATAAAAGCAGAAGATACAATAATATAAGCATGTTTCTGCCAAAAAAATTTACTTCTATCCAGATGTCCCTCAGGGAATAGGGGCATGTGGATATGGAATCTATAAATTCATGTGTGTTATCCTAACAAATGATGAATTCATACTGAATAATTGATTGAAATATTTCCCCAAACTTAACGTAGAAACTCAAGATTCTTAGATATAATGTAAAGATTTCCTCTTGCCCATGGGAACACATTGTGTATATACTCACATCCACAAATAAATTAATGTAATGAAAATTTTCATAATTTTAAGTGAAAGATGTATACTTGTCTAAATATAATTACATGACATTCATGTGAGATAAAACTACAGCAAAAACATAAAGAGCAGTGAACCTGTGGATATGGAAGGAAATGATGAACAACAGAGAATTTTTAGGGCCATAGATTTAACTGTATGATCCTGTCATGTACTTACAGGATCTCATACATTTGTCAAAACCCAGAAAACTTCACAGCACAAAGATAAAAGTTTACACACAGACTTTTCAAATTGAGACTAGACTGAGGAATGTCAGTCTAGAAGAGGGCATCAGTTTCCTAGGAGGTAGAGTTAGAGGCAGTTATGAGTCACTCAACAGGGATACTGAACTTGAGTGCTAGGGAAGAGCAATCCTTCACTACCAAACCCTCTCTGTGACTGGATAGAATGGCTGTAAAAGGAAAGTCTCAACTAAGCAATGTCTAATCCATATTCCTTGCCTGTAAAACTAGGTCCACAGCAAAACTTTTGAAAATAGTGAGATCATATTCATAGGTTTTTATCATCAGAATGTTGCAAGCCACTGCAGCATAACTGCTTAGCTGGGTGAACATATGCATAAGTCACAATGGATCTGACAAGTGAAGACATTTATGTGGATGGGTACACAGATGATAGACAACAGAATGAACCTTGTAACTCCAGTAGCAGGTATACTTCTCTTTTAAAATAATTTTATTATATAACATTATGGGATTCTATAATAGAATTGAGTCAGGAAATAAAAAAGATGGAGGCAAAAGCATTTTTTAAATGTTAATACATAAATCTAGAATAATAAGTACAAAATAGATGAAAAGAGAATTATAGCAGCCACATTTTATGAAGGCTGCCTTGAGAAACCCTAGATGAAAGATATACAGGGCAATGGGGAGACATGACAGATGCCTATAAGGAAGACAATATTGAAATTGAATGGATAAAAAAGTCACTGGGTACCTCAAGTACATGTGCATGTGGTGAAGATACATTTTTTTTTAAAACCCGAGTTGAAACTGCCCTAGTTTGCATGATAGAACATACCAGACATAGAAAAAATACTAAATTGGCATTAGTATACATTGCAAGTGCACATTGAGAAAGAGTAATCATTTAGAATTACATGTCATTAGATTGAGATGAATGATGCATATGTCAATAAAGACTAGTCAAAATGAGATGAGGCTGTTTACAAAGCACCCTTGTAGCAAAGTCCATGGCCATGTTTTGTAGAGAGCCATGCACGGCTGTGCCTCAAAGATGGCACCGGCGTCCAGCTTCTGTCTTTCCGATGGCAGGTGTTCTCTGGGTGGATGATACCTGGACTAACACCAGTACAATGTCCAAGTTTTTTGGCAGAGATTAGACCTCTGCTCTTGCCTGCTGCTTAAAACAATAAAGGGGGAACTGTAGAGAGCCGTGCACGGCCGCGCCTCAAAGATGGCGCAGGTGTCCAGCTTCCGCCTTCCCGATGGCAGATGTTCTCTGGGATAAACAACTCCTTATTTGGCTTAGGCGTGGAATCTGGCTTGCTTGTGTATGTCTGACCCTATCGGCATTGTCCACGTGGCACTACGGGGTTGGTTGCCCAGTGGCTATAAAGGGCGTGGGCTGGCTTTCCCCGGAGTGAGAAGCTGGCTTTCCCCGGGGTCAGAAGATTGTTCAAGGCTCCTGAATAAACGGCAGAAAGAAGAGCTCGGTGTTGTGTCTTCCTTGCTGGTTGAGGCGGACGCAGACAATGTTTGATCTTTGATTAGAACTGCTGATCATGTGTTTAATTTCAGATCTCCACAGGAGAAGGGAAGGACTTTAGACAGAAATTATTTTAATGGACTATTTAATTTTTGAAATCTGTCATAAATTCAGGAATTCAGAATAATTAACTTTTTATAAATAACTAGTCCAAAATTTAATATGGAGTTTTAATGATGAACAAAACTTGGATTGATTAACAGAGAAAAAAATTCTTTGTGTGCTAAACAACTTTGTGAGAGAATGAGCCAAGAGCAACGTCTTGATCTGATGGGAATAAGGATGCCTGGATTCTGGTATGCAAAAAATAGTCAGATCATGTCTTCATTGCAACTCTTGATTGGACTGGGGCCACATGTCTCACAGGGCCTACTAAGTCCCTCTATGATCACAAAGATCTATTTTTCTAGGGTCAATTGTGAAAAAATCCATAGTGCTGTGTTGAATCTCTGCAAAGGGTTTTAGATGAAAATAGAATTTAATCAGTTGTTTAATGTGTAAATGAGAAAACTTTAATCTTCTTCATGAAAAAAAAAACAAGAGAGTTCTTGTGCAATATTATAGAAGTATTTTGATGTTTCAACTTACAAAATAAAATTTTAAATAGAATGAATTGTGCAGGGATGAGATGTGGCTTTCACTAAATGGTCATAAATCAAGAAGAAAAACACATAAGAAAATATAGAAAATTATACATAACACAGCTTATATGTGAAATTTGCTCGTTACACCATTAGCTCATATATTTGAACATTTCTTCACAGCTAGTGGTGCTGTGTGGGGAAGTTTTGGAAAATATAAGATGTGGAGCATTCCTGTAGGAACTGGGTCACTCAGAGTGGGGCTTGATGTGTTATACAAGAAGTGAGGCTTTATAATCTGCTTCAGGCCTGAGACTACAACATGACAACCACTCCACACACCTGCCACCACGCCTTCCTCACTGTGGTGAATTGCCCCTCCTTAAACTAGAAGCCGACTGAACCTTTCCTTCCACGAACCCTTCCTTCCACGAACGCTTTCTTCCACGAATGCTTCCTTCCATGAACCCTTCCTTCCACAAACCCTTCCTTCCATGAACCCTTCTTCCACAAGTTTTTTTCTGCTAGATATTTAGCCACAGAAACAAGTAACGTAGTTAACATAGTAACAAACGTCCATAGATTATAGAATGTGATATATGAAATGGCTATAAAAAAAAGTTCAAAAGAAGTAAAAAAAGTAAATCAAAAGGAACAGAGGCTGGAAAGATGAGTCAGCAGTTAGGAATGATTACAGCAGACCTGTAGTTCAGTTCCTAGCACCCATGTGGGGTGGTTCACAACCACTCATAACTCCAGTTCCAGGGGATCTGATGCCTTCTTCTGGCCTCCACGGACACATGCAGAGAAGCAGCACATGCACACACATGAAATGAATAAAATATAAATTAAAAAACCACAAGGAACATGATTCATTATTTTATATTCATTTTAGGAAGAGAAGACATTGAAACAGTGGTTCAGCATTTAAGGAGGCAAACCCCAGGGAAGAAGATTGCACACCCACTCTCACTCATCCATTATGGTCTTGCTTTTCATGCTCACTAAATCCAATGTCTATGCTTTCACATTCTTCTGAATTATTTTCCTAGAAGTTGACTTTATGATTATGTAAATTGTCAAATTGCACAAGGCTTTCCTCAGTGTCTGCATGAGCACCAATCACTCTGTGGGGACACTAAATGATTCTCTGTTTAAAATCTACCAGCTACACTCTTTAGACATGTTCAGTTATCCCAGGATAACTCACTGAGGCTGAATATGTTCCTTCTCATAATGACATCCTTCTCAGTCTATTTTATGTTAATTCTATGACAGGAGATTTCTTATTTTAAAAATCAAGAACACATACAAATAGGTAACCCCATGCTCACCTTCCATTTTAATTGCTCCAAATGAGTTTAGCTGACAAAGTATAAGAAATTTGTTCCTTAAAAGTAAACCCCTGAGGCCCCAAAGCTCCAATGTACCTTTTTTATTTGTGTCTTTTCAGCTCAGAGCAACAAATGTCTTCTTTTTCACTTGAGGTGCAGAATATATACTCTTATCAATTAACTTCCCTTATGCAAAATTGTATAATTATGTATATCAGAGTTCATCTATGTATGTGTAAATGTGTGTTCCTGAGTATATATGTATCTGTGCAAATGTGTATGTCTGAGTGTGTCTCTGTAAATGTGTGTCTGAGTCAATGTATGTGTCTGTGTCAATGTGTATCTGAGTGTGTCTTGTGTCTGTGTCTGTGGAAATGTGTCAAGCAAATCCATGCACACCTCATTTCTGAGATGCAAATGGTGGTAAAAGTTCATCAGAAAAGAGAAACTTACAGCTAACACAAGGGAGAGTTATTTAATATTACTCAATTTACATGGTGGACATGCATATCCTCAAAATAATTAACATATATATCAACTGTGTAGGACTATAAATTATGTGCAAATATAAGTAGTCGAATAATTCTAATAAGATAAATAAAAACATCCAGCATATGATTAGCCTTGTGAGCTAATTCAGAATGCTTTAGGTTAGAGTATCTGAAGCATCTGAATGTCAGTTTCCTTTTTGTGGCTAGTAAGTGTGCTGGCCACTGTGTCAATAAAGCTGTTCTCATATCATTTTCTTATAGATTGCCTAGGCAGATGGAGATGATCAAAGGCTGCAAGATTCCTCACTCTGTTGGCTACACCTTCTGGGAGGATAGCCAGCAAACACCCTGTGGGTGGTGGTATCTGGGTGAGTGACAGAAAATAGTCACCCAATCCTCACAATATGCAAAACTTGCATTTTGTATTCCAATGGCCCCTCAGAAATGTAGGAAAATAGAATTTAATGTCTAAAAGGGTACAAAGAAAGGGAGAGAGATAAAATTTATTTTTCCAAAAAGGTATTTATACAAATTTCTGCACCTGTGTCTCTTTGTGTGTATTCATGTGTGCTTGTGGTTTTCAAAGAATATGCCCTGACACAGAGACAACTCATTACTTTGGAAATAAGTGAGACAATGCTCTCCAAGTTGGATATGACAGACCTTCACCCAGAATGTACTGAGTAGCAAGCAAAGATCAAGTGACTTCAATGGGACACATTTCCAGGTGTTTGGTCAGTTGTTTATTTGGAGTGACCCCATGGAGACTAGCACTGCAGAGGACCAGTTCCCCTGAGCACAGCACAGCACCTGGGAGCCACCAGCAGGGCGCCTTCCCCACCTGTATCCCAGCTATCACCCCCATTACTTCCAAGGAAGCTAAGAAAAGTGTGCTGTGCTCAGTCATGGCTTGAGGACTCCCAGAGACAGTGTGGCCTGTCTATCCTCCCAGAGGCTGTGTGGTTAATCTGTCACCACCCACAAAATGTTCAGGTTATAAATCGGGTTCTCCCATTTAAATGGTCTCAGGATTTTATCCCTTAAAACTATCATTAGCTCTTTAGATAGAGCCAGTTGTGTTGTGGACTGGCACCTAACTACAGAATCATTTTGTTTCTAGAACAAAGTGTTAAAGAACAAAGAATTGAGCCTCACTTGTGGTGGTTGTTATAAGAATGGCACCTAGTCTCTCTCTCTCTCTCTCTCTCTCTCTCTCTCTCTCTCTCTCTCTCTCTCTCTCTCTCTGTCTCTGTCTCTCTCTGTCTCTCTGTCTGTCTCTGTCTCTCTCTCTTTCTCTCTCTCTCTGTCTCTCTCTGTCTCTCTCTGTCTCTGTCTCTCTCTCTCTCTCTCTCTCTCTCTCTCTCTCTCTCTCTCCTCCTGCTGCCTGCCTATCCGGATGTAGAATTCTCTGCTCCCCCTAGAGCACTATGTCTGCCTGCTTGCCTCCATGCTCCCCACTATGATGACAATGGACTAAACTGTAAGATGACTCATCAGGCCCAAAGAAGTAAAAAAAGATACTTTCTGAGAGCCAACCTGGATGGCCTTAGCAACAGCAGCTGAAACATGATCTGGAGATGACCCCAACCAATGAGAGGCAGCCATGTCATACCAGCAGATGCATGCCTCTTCCTAAATAAACTGAGCTCACAGAGGGTAGATTCCCAAGGGGCTCTAAGAAATTTTTGAGAGTGTTAAAATTATTACATACCTCCATGGGAGTTTTGGGTAGAAAGATGGGAATGAAACAATATACAGGATGATACTGAAACTGCCCATTTAAAAGGGTGGCTTATTGCATATAAATCACATCTCAATTAACTTGAGACTTTTAGTTTATGAATACTGGGGGATTAAATCAACACAATCGGGCTAAAAATAGAAAATAAAGTGATGCGTTAGACTTCAACAAAAGAAACAGAAATGTGTGAAAGTCAGCAGACAATTGTGACTGGCTCTTTAAGGAAGGTTGGACTGAAGGGACTATCTGGGCTGTCTTTGTCCATGTTGCCTATTGGGTACACTATGAATCACCTTACATCATCTTTTCTGTTACAAGTTATTGGCAAGCTTGTTGGGGTAATTTTGTCTGTGTTGTGGTCTGACATTCAACAGAATCAGGTGTGGGTTAGAGAGGTGGGGTTCACATTCAGCTGGCAAGAATGGATCATGGAGTTCCCTGGCAGACTCAGAAGAGAGAAAAAGAGAAAGAAAGACCCCCAGAAGATGAGGTGGGGCCAAGGGGTTGCACGGCCCCTTTGGAGTGGGAAGGTGGATGGTGATGGTGATGGTGATGGTGTGTGTGTGGTGTGTGTGTGTGTGTGTGTGTGTGTGTGTGTGTGATTGCTTGTGATTATCTCAGGCTTTGACCTTTAATATTTATCTCCATATCCCCAAGTTCTCTTTTATAATATATGGTAAAAGAAATTGCATTACAAGCTACCAATAGTTTTAAGAAGTTGATGGTACCTCTGAATGAAATTTTAAACAACCAGGGTCATTCAGGTATGTCTCATGAGGTATATTTAGTAATTATCATCTGAAAGCCATCTGCAACTCTGGACACCACAGTGCGAGTTTAGCCAGCATCTCGGGTCTTCTTGAGTCAAGCACTAAGTAATCGGAAGGTGTGTCCCTTATAAGTAACATCTTAACCACTCATGGTGAGCTCCATTCTCCTGGAAAAGAGAAATAACACCTCCTACAGGCTGCTTCCTCAGAGAAGATACTTGGAAGACTCTGATACTGAAAAGCTATGAAAATTCATAATCCTCACTTCAGCAAGAAAAGCCCCACAATGCTTGATCAACTCAACTGTTCCACTTCTAAGGACATCTTTATCACACAGCTCTGAGGAAAAATGGCATTTCCTCATTCAAATAATAAGGAAAACTGTACAAGTGGAAAGGATGGGGCAGGGAAGATGGTTCAGTGAATAAAGTACTTGCTCTGCAAGCATGAGGATGCCCATCCAGATCTCCAGCACCCACAAAAGCAGCAGGAAGAGTGCTGAATATATCTACAACCATGGCATCACAGGGACTGCACCATCCCCAGGGCTTGCTGGCCACTCATCCCTGCCTGTGAGCTCCAGATCACTGAGAGATGCTGTCTTAAGAAATAAGGTAAGGAACAATTAAGTAAGACACCTGATGTCAACTTTTGGCCTCAGAATGTATGTTCACATCCACACACATGTACATGCATGAATAACTACACACACACACACACACACACACACACACACACACAAAAGAACAAAATGGCACATTTTAAAATAGTAAACAAGCATTGTTTCATCCATAGGCTCACATTAAAACTGCAGTATGAAACACATATTAGGGAGAAAGACTTTTCATGGATTTGTACTTTTTTTTTACTGCATTAAAAATTAATGATTATTTTCCAAAGAATTATGTTTTCATTTTAAGATCTTTTCCAGACCAGCAACTACTAATGAAGTCAATTAACTCATGTTTTCCATGTTCCAGGAATCCAAAGCAACTACCTCATGTTCTAGAATTGGATACAAATAACTCATGCTCCAAGTATATGACATGGTAAAAAACACAATGGCTGGTTTGTGTCTCTACTTTGTCCCCTATCAAGCAGTTCACAAAATACCTGCAATTCCTTTTCCTGGGGATTTGAGGATTGGGTACTCATTTTGGTCCTCTATGGGCATCTGCACACACCTACACACACACACACACACACACACACACACACACATATGCACACACACATATATATGCACACACAGAGCCCATCTCAAGAATTTATTGTGAATTATCATAAATAAATAGAAAGACATATAATCCAATTTAACAAATATCCCAATACTTAAACATTTACAAGAAAAATGTGTACCTGAAAAAGTCATCAACTTTGTCAGTCATCTGAGAAATGCAAATTAGAATCCCAACAACATATGACCATGCTTGTTTCGGAGTGAATAAGATTTTATTTTATATTCACCACATCCTGGCCCACACCTCTGGCAGGAGCCTCCTCTTCCCCCAGAGGCCAGGCCAGCATTCTGAAAAATATCCTCTTATCCCACCAGAAGCCAAAACAGCATCTGAACAACAGAGGACACCCAACCAGATCAGAAAGCATGCATATACATAGCCAGAACTTCAGCCCCAAACTTGGGCAGCAACCCCCTGTTGGACCAGAGGCCACCCAGGACATCAGGAGTCCAACCCCCTAGTGAGGACAGAGACCCTCTACTCAACCATAGGCCATGACATCCAAAATACCAGACAGGAAACAGAAACTAAGGAAGAAAATCAAAGACAAATCCAGAAATTAGCACCTAGACCTATAATCACTCCAAATCCATATGCTTAAATGTAAGTATAAGAACACAAACAACAATGGCCAGGGCAATATGTCACCACCAAAGCCCAGCCATCCCACTACAGCAAGCCCTGAATATTCCAACACTGTAGAAGAACAAGAAAACAATCTTAAAAGCAACTTTATGATGATGATAGAGTTCCTTAAAGAAGAGAAGAAAAATTCCCTTAAGAAGATCAGGGAAAAGGGAACCAAAAAATTGGAGGGAAACAAGAAAATCCTTAAAGAATGCCAAGAAAGCCAAAGGGGGAAAACAAAACAAAACAAATAAACAGATGGAGAAAGTTACCCAAGACATGAAAATAAAAATAGAAGCAATAAAGAAAACACAAACTGAGGGAATTCAGGAAATGGAAAATCTGGATAAACAAACAGAACCTACAGATGCAAGCATCACCAACAGAATTTCAAGAGATGGAGAAGAGAATCCGAAGCTTTGAAGATACAATATAAGAAATAGATTCATCAATCAAAGAAAATGTTAGAGAAAAAAAAAATTCCTTACACAAAATATCCAGGGAATCTGGGACACCATGAAAAGACCAAGCCTAAGAATAATAGGAATAGAAGAAGGAGAAGAACCCCAGCTCAAAGACCCAGAGCAATCCTACAATTGATAAACACCTTTACTGAGGTGGATGAATACAAGATTAACTAAAACAAAACAAAACAAACAAACAAAAAACCCAACCAAACAAAAAACAGTAGCCCTTCTGTATAGAAAGGATAAATGGACTGAGAAAGAAATCAGGGAAACAACACCCTTCACAATAGCCACAAATAATATTAAATATTTTGGTGTAATTCTAACCAAACAAGTGAAAAACCTGTATGACAGGAAATTTAAGCCTTTTCTTTTTAAATTGGAGAAATATAAT
Organism: Peromyscus eremicus; assembly: GCF_949786415.1. NCBI lineage: Eukaryota > Metazoa > Chordata > Mammalia > Rodentia > Cricetidae > Peromyscus > Peromyscus eremicus. The sequence continues at coordinate 49,299,057 of NC_081420.1, read as the reverse complement.
CCATGCTTATGGACAGGTAGGATTAACATAGTAAAAATGGCCATCTTACCAAAAGCAATCTACAGATTCAATGCAATTCCCATTAACATCCCAACACAATTCTTTGCAGACTTTGAAAGAGCAATACTCAACTTCAAATGGAAAATCAAAAAACCCAGGATAACTAAAACAATCTTGTAGATTGAAAGAACTTCTGGAGGTATCACCATCCCTGATTTCAAGCTCTACTACAGAGCTATATTAATAAAAATCACATAATATTGGCATAAAAACAGACAGGTGGATAGATGGAATCAAATCAAAGATCTAGAAGCAAATCCACATACCTATGGACATCTGATTTTTGACAAAATAGCAAAAATCATACAATGGAGAAAAGAAGGAATTTTGAACAAATTGTGCTGGTATAACTGGATGTTAGCATGTAGAAGAATGCAAATAGATCCATACCTATCACACTGCACAAAACTCAAATCCAAGTGGATTCAAGACCTCAACATAAAACTGGATACACTGAATCTGATGGAAGAGTACTTGGGAAATAGCCTTGAACACATTGTTACAGGAAATGACTTTCTGAACAGAACAGCAACAGCACAGACATTAAAACCAATAGTTAATAATAGTACCTTATGAAACTGAAAGGCTTCTGTAAGACAAAGGACACCATCCATCAATAGGACAAAACAGCAGTCTACAGAACATGAAAAGATCTTCACTAACCCCACATCTGACAGAGGGCTTAGCCATCAGGGAAATGCAATTCAAGAAGACTTTGAGATTCCATCTTACATCTGTCAAAATGGCTAAGATCAAAAACATAAGTGACAGCACAGGCTGGTGAGAATGTGGAGCAAGGAGAACACTCTTCCATTGCTGGTGGGAGTGCAAATTTGTACAGCCACTATGGAAATCAATATGGCCATTTCTGAGAAAATTGTGAATCAATCTACCTCAAGACCCACCTACACCACTCTTGGGCATATACCCAAAGGATGTTCAATCATACCACAAGGACACTTGCTCAAATACGTTCATAGCAGCTTTATTTGCAGTAGCCAGAACCTGAAAACAACCCAAATGCCCCTCAACTGAAGAATGGATAAAGAAAATGTGGTACATTTATACAATGGAGTATTACTCAGCTGTTAAAAACAAGGATGTCATGAAATTCAAAGGCAAATGGGTGGAACTAGAAAGAACCTTCCTGATTGAGATAAACCATACCCAAAAAGACAAACATGGTATGTACTCACTCATAAGTGAATATTCACTATAAAGTAAAGGATAGCCATGCTACAATCCACAGACCCAGAGAGACTAGGTAACAAGGAAGGCCCAAGGGAGATACTCCAATCTCCCTGGGAAGGAGAAATAGAAGAGATTTCATTAGTGGACTGGGGGCAAGTGGGGATGGGAAAATGAGAGATCAGGTGGGGGGGTATTGAAATAGCCTCATGGAAAGAGGGTCAATTCAGTGTCAGGTAGAAATCTGGTGCAAGGGAAACTCCCAGGAATCTATAAGGATGATGCCAGCTAAGACTCCTAGCAATTGCAGATATGTAGCACAAACTGGTCATCTCCTGTGACCAGGCAAGACTTCCAGTGGAGGGACTGGGACACTAAGCCAACCACATCACCTTCAACCTACAGTCTAACCTGCTTATGGGATGTGCTGGGATAATGAAGGCACAGAGATTGTGGGAGTGGCCAACCAATGACCAGTCCAGCCTGAGACCCATGCCATAAGAGTGACCTCACCCCTGACATTGCCTGAAGCACCAGAATCCAGAGGCTGGAACACCCAGAAAACTAGGATAGAACCAAACATGACTAGAGAAAAATATCAATGTAATGATGCCTAACGATATTCTGGTATATTTATCAATTGGTGCTTAGCCTAGTAGTCATCAGAAAGGCTTCATCCAGCAACTGGTGGAAACAGATGCAGAGACCCATTAAACATTAGAGCGGGCTATGGGGATCCTACTGAAGAGAGTGGGGAAGGATCTTAGGAGCTAGAGGGGTCAAGGACATCACAAGAAAACCCACAGAATCAGCTAAACTGGGTTCATAGAAACTCGCAGAAATGGAACCAACAATCAAAGAGCCTGCATGGGACTGACCTAGACACTCTACATATATGTGACAGTTGTGTAGCTTGGTCTTCTTGTGGAACTCCTAACAGTTGGAGCAGGGACTGTTTCTGACTCCTTTGCTGGCTTTTAGGACCGTATTCCTCATACTGGGTTGCCTTGTCCAGCCTTAATACAAAGGGATGTGCTTAGTCTTTCTACATATGATATGCCTTATCATTTTTGTTTGTTTGTTTTGTGGATATCCATGGGAGGCCAGTTGTTTTTTGAGGTGGGATATGGGACTGGAAGGAGGGGACACTGTGGTCAGGATGTTAAATAAATACATTAATAAAGTAAATAAGATTTTATTTTATTTTTATTCATTATTTATTTTATATTTTGGAGTGAATAAGATTTTTAAAGTCCAGCAGTACTAAGTGATAGGAAGAGTGTGACATAATCCTAACATATATTGTTCATGTGAGAGGGAACTGCATCTACACTTTGGGAGGAAGTTGAGCAGTTTTCTACAAAATGTAACATACAAGTGTCCAGTGATCTACACCTAGGCATTAACCACCACCATCTCCTTAAATTTCCCCCATTATAAAATTAAAGCTTGAACATACTTAAACATAATAAAGGCAATTTACAGCAAGCCAACAGCCAAAATCAAATTAAACGGAGAGAAACTCAAAGTAATTCCACTAAAATCAGGAATGAGGCAAGGCTGTCCGCTTTCCCCATACTTATTCAATATAGTACTTGAAGTTCTAGCCAGAGCAATAAGACAACATAAGGAAATTAAGGGGATACAAATTGGAAAGGAAGAAGTCAAGCTTTCCCTATTTGCACATGACATGATAGTATACTTGAGTGACCACAAAGATTCCACCAAGGAACTGATACAGCTTATAAACACCTTCAGCAACATAGCAGGATACAAGATCAACTCAAAAAAATCAGTAGCCCTCCTATATACAATGGACAAATAAGCTGAGAAGGAAATCAGAGATACATCACCCTTTATAATAGCCACAAATGACATAAAATACCTTGGGGTAACACTAACCAAGCAAGTGAAGGACCTATATGACAAGAACTTTAAGTCCCTGAAAAAAGAAATTGAAGAAGATGTCAGGAAATGGAAAGATATCCCATGCTCATGGATAGGCAGGACTAACAAAGTAAAAATGGCAATCTTACCAAAAGCAATCTACAGATTCAATGCAATCCCCATCAAAATACCAACACAATTCTTCACAGACCTGGAAAGAATAATACTCAACTTCATATGGAAAAACAAAAAAAACCCAGGATAGCCAAAAGAATCCTGTACAGTAACACAACTTCTGGAGGCATCATGATCCCTGACTTCAAGCTCTACTATAGAGCTACAATAATAAAAACAGCTTGGTACTGGCATAAAAACTGACATGTGGACCAAGGGAATCGAATTGAAGACCTGATATTAATCCGCACACCTATGAACATATAATTTTTGACAAAGAAGCCAAAAGTGCACAATGGAAAAAAGAAAGCATCTTCAACAAATGGTGCTGGCATAACTGGATATCAACATGTAGAAGGCTGCAAATAGATCCATATCTATCACCGTGCACAAAACTTAAGTCCAAGTGGATCAAGGACCTCAACATAAATCCAGCTACTCTGAACCTGCTAGAAGAGAAAGTAGGAAGTAGTCTTGAACGCATTGGCATAGGAGATCACTTCCTACATATAACACCAGTAGCACAGACACTGAGAGAAACAATCAATCAATGGGACCTCTTGAAACTGAGAAGCTTTTGTAGAACAAAGGATACAGTCAACAAGGCAAAGCGACAGCCTACAGAATGGGAAAAGGTCTTCACCAACCCCACATCTGACAGAGGACTGATATCCAGAATATATAAGGAATTCAGGAAAGTAGACATCAAAATGCCCAACAGTCCAATTAAGAAATAGGTTATAGAACTAAACAGAGAATTCTCAACAGAGGAAACTCAAATGCCTGAAAGACATTTAAGAAATTGCTCAACATCCCTAATCATCAGGGAAATGCAAATCAAAACAACTCTGAGATACCACCTTATGCCTGTCAGAATGGCTAAGATCAAAAACACTGAAGACACCTTATGCTGGAGAGGATGTGGAGCTAGGGGAACTCTCCTCCACTGCTGGTGGGAATGCAAGCTTGTACAACCACTTTGGAAATCAATATGGCGCTTTCTTAGAAAATTGGGAATCCATCTCCCCCAAGATCCAGCTATACCACTCTTGGGCATATACCCAAGGAATGCTCAATCATACCACAAGAGCACTTGTTCAGCTATGTTCATATCAGCATTGTTTGTAATAGTCAGAACATGGAAACAACCTAGATGCCCTTCAACTGAAGAATGAATAAACAAAATGTGGTACATATACACAATGGAATACTACTCAGCAAAGAAAAACAATGACATCATGAGGTTTGCAAGCAAGTGGATGGATCTAGAAAAAATCATCCTGAGTGAGGTAACCCAGACTCAGAAAGACAAACATGGTATGTACTCACTCATAGGAGGATACTAGATGTGGAACAAGGATAACTAGACTGCTACTCACATCACCAGGGAGGCTACCTGGAAAATAGGACCCCAAGAAAGATACGGGGATCACCCAATGACGGAGAAACGGAAGAGATCTACATGAACAGCCTGGACATGAGTGGGGGTAATGAAGGACGAGGGTCAAGGGAAAGAGAGCTTGGGGGAGCGGGAGATCCCAGCTAGATCAACAACAGAGAGGGAGAACAAGGAGTAGGAGACCATGATAAATGAAGACCACATGAGAATAGGAAGAAGCAAAGTACAAGAGAGGCCCACAGAAATCCACAAAGATACCCCCACAACAGACTGCTAGCAATGGTCGAGAGACAGCCCGAACTGACCTACTCTGGTGATGGGATGGCCAAACACTCTAATTGTTGTGCTAGAAACCCCATCCAACGACTGAGGAATCTGGATGCAGAGATCCATGGCTAGGCTCCGGGTGGAGCTCTGGGAGTCCAATTAGCGAGAAAGAGGAGGGTTTATATGTAGCTAGAGTTTTTCTGCCTAGCCCACAGTCAGGACAAATCTCTGTCACCCGCCAGTCCCACAGCCACTCAGACCCAACCAAGCAAACACAGAGACTTATATTGCTTACAAACTGTATGGCCATGGCAGGCTTCTTGCTAACTGTTCTTACAGCTTAAATTAATCCATTTTCATTAATCTATACCTTGCCACATGGCTCGTGGCTTACCGGCATCTTTACATGCTGTTTGTCATCGTGGCGGCTGGCAGTGTCTCTCTGACTCAGCCTTCCACTTCCCAGCTTTATTCTCCTCCTTGTCCCGCCCATACTTCCTGCCTAGCCAATGGCCAATCAGTGTTTTATTTATTATCAGCAACACATGTGACATACAGAACATCCCACAGCATTTATATGAGCGAGAATTGTTGAGACCAAGGTTGGATAAAGTATAGGGACAAATAGCCAAACGAATGGAAACACATGAACTATGAACCAATGGCTGAGGGGTCCCCAACTGGATCAGGCCCTCTGAATGGGTGAGACAGTTGATTGGCTTGATCTGTTTGGGAGGCATCCAGGCAGTGGGACCGGGTCCTGTGCTCATTGCATGAGTTGGCTGTTTGAAACCTGGGGCTTATACAGGGACGCTTGGCTCAGCCTGAGAGGAGGAGACTGGACCTGCCTGGACTGAGTCTACCAGGTTGATCTCAGTCCTCAGGGGGAGGCTTTGCCCTGGAGGAGGTGGGAATGGGGGTTGGGCTGGAGGGAAGGTGAGGGGGGCGGGAGGGGGGAGAACAAGGGAATCCGTGGCTGATATGTAGAACTGGATTGTATTGCAAAATAAAAAAAAAGAATAAAAAAATATAAAAAAATAAAATTAAAGCTCATTCCCAACAGATACCCCACAGCAGCTTCATTCCAAAGATAGCATCATTACTCTAATAGAAAAAAAAATACAGAAAAACTTAATAAAACTTTTAACACAGCACTAAATGAACCACTGATGTGCTCACATGGGTAACTTTTACATTGTTTTATAATACACTCTTTAAGTGAAACAACCAGAAACAAAAGTGTACACATCCATCTGTGAACTTTTTAATGTTCTAAGCTAAGAGATAACAGCAGAATAGGAGAAGTTAGCAAAATGGGAGCCTAATGGAATAGACAATCTATTTTATATCATAATGTCATATTATTGTGAGTGTACATGAAACTGATTGAAAGGTGCTCTGACATTGGTACACTTCATCACAGTGAAAATCACCGCTTTTTTTTACTTTGTTTTGCATTTAATGAAAATATTTTTTATAGTATTTTTATTTTATAATTAACTTAATTTCACATATCAGCCATGGATTCCCCTGTCCTCCCTCTTCCCACCCCCCAACCCTCCCTCCCAATCCACCCTGCATTCCCACCTCCTCCAAAGCAAGGTCTCCCCTGGGGACTCAATCCAGCCTGGTAGACTGGAAAAAGCACAGGGACAAATAGCCAAACTAGTGAAAAATCACAGCTTTTTAGAAAAAAATTCAAGCATTTTGTCAATGGTTTTCTTGGGTTGAGGTTATCTTAATTATTTTCCTCTCCAAGAAAATATTCATATACAACTTTTCTTTTGAACTCTAAGTCCCATTGACAAGGAAGGGGAAACCAGGGTTTTGGGTGAAATGGATTCATTTTCTTCTCTGTCGTGCTTATCTCTGGAGTGGGAGTTGGGATGCTAGGTGTTTGCCAAATCCTGCCCTGAACTAATGTTTCTGGATCCTTTGTTTTGTAAACTCAATGACTGAATATCATGCACAAAGAAGGGCGAGTTTTAAAAAGGAGTTTGAATATAAAAAGGAATCTGAAAGAATAGAGATTTGGGGATTTACTGTAGAAAGTAAGCAAGTAGAACTGCATTCCAAGGGAGAGCCCTGAAATGTGCTTGCTAGGACTATTAGTACTCCCATGTGGCAGGAAGGGTATCTTGACCTGATAGCCTAGGGGTTTGTTTCAAGAGTGACGTAATTTCACTGAGATTTTTCATATTTTTATATGTTACAGATGAATCAATAGGTGGGGTACACTCTTGGCATGCCTCTCTGTTCCAACCACAGGGATGATCATGCACTCCTAATAAGGGGAGATGAAGCCCTTCTCTGTCCATCTTGGACTTGATTGTTAGGTACTGACCTTGGCTGATCGCCTAGCCACTAGCCTTGCCCAGCACTGCTTGTTGCTGACATTGAATGTATTGCTGGTCTTTGACCTTGGTTGGGTCTGGTAGCTGTTAATTAAATCTTGATGAGCAGATAAATACTATACCATGGGAACTCATGACAATCACAAAAATGTAGCTGCAGTTTTCTTGGTTGCCTCATATTTAGCAACTTGTCTTTGGGATGAACTGAGGTCTCCTTCATGGCGTAAGTGAAGGGGTTTTAGAAGTTGTTGTTGTACAGTGAACATTATATAAAAGGACAACAGTGCCTTGCATGTGTCTCAGGGGGACTTCACAGGACTCACCCACTTGTTGACATTATATTTGTCTTCCAGGAACCCTGTTCTTTCTCTTTTCTGGTTAGTTTGGCTGTCTCATAGCCAACTACAAATCCTGGTGTTTCTCAATCCTAGTGTTCCTGACCTCACCATTTTAACCTTGACTTTCCTTTTAATCCCAGCATTTATTTTCACCACAGCATTATACTCGGTTGTTTGATCATATCACATCATTGTTGACAGAAAGGGAAAACAATATACCATTGATGAAATAGATTTGACAGTCCAGTTATACATTTAGAGTAGAAAAAGTAACATGACTACTATTATACCTGAAAAGGGCTAAGGGTACTAGAGAAGACAAGGAAGTACATGCATGAGTGTTTGGTGACTTTGAGAAATGTTCAGAGATGTGACTGTGCTTGTCCTTAGAGAATCTCATGTCCTTAGACACCTATTGCCGTTGATGACATCTACAGGGAAGGTGTTATAGAGCATGATATGAGCAAAGTAGCAGCCATCTTCATTCAATAGCTTTATTAATTTCATCATCTTCATCAGCTGTGTCAGCTTCTGAGGGTCCATCATAGCAGGGCTTGATTTTTGACATTCCTTCACAGAAGAATGGGTTGAGAGGGTCACTGGAGCCTCACCTGAGATGCTCAGTGCTCCTCCTAGATGCTTGTATGAAATTTTGCCTTACCTCTACATGGTCTTGGGGTCTGGAAGGTTCTAGAGTATATAGGCTGGAATAGGTTAATTGAAGAGGGCCTTCATCTGTGCAGCTCAGGGAAATTATCAGTGCTGGAGGAAGTTGAGCTGTGTCTGCTTTTGATTCCTCCATGTTCCTGCAAGAAGCCCCTCTCCCACCTCTGTAAACAAGTCCCATCAAGTCACTGGTTTCCCAGGATAAAGTCTAACAGCATTGTTCTTTAGTTTGTTATTGATACCCTACAAGGAGGGGGTAGATGCTGTTGATGTCTCCCCAGAGAACAAGTTCTTGAAACAGCAGGGATGTCCTAAGGCAATGGTTTTTTTCCTGTTATATCAGGAGATGTTCAAGAAAGGCAAGTGAATGATACTAGTGACTGTTCCTTTGGACTGTGACATTCAAGAAGAACATAAAACCACACCCATGAGCATGGATGTGGGCTTCTCACTGAAGAGTTGCCTAAATTAAGACATACCCCAGTGTAAATATAATAAGGTCATCAAGGGAGAGTCACAATTAAGTATCTTAGCAGTTATCATATATTCTAGTTTGGTGGCTCCCAACTTACACAGGAAAGGATTGCTAAGAAGTTTTCTTGTTTTCCTTTCCTTTCTTTGTTTTTTTTTTTTTTTTTCAATTTTTTATTAGTGAGATTATAAATTGGCTCCTGGGTGCCTTGGGTGAGATAATCTGATCAGGTAAAAACAAAGGGCCACAAAATGGTTCTGCTGAGAATCCTAGAAAATTGCCAAGGAGAAAGGCCATAAGCAGCTGTTAACCATGCTGGAATTCTCACTTCTCAGTTCACAAGAGGCTTCTACCAGGGTGCTAGGTGAGTGGCTTCTTAGTGTTTCAGTGTCTCTGAAATTACCAAGATATTTCTGTCATGCATTGATCTCACAAGGGGCACAGAGGCTGATATCTGGTGTGTATTATGTATACAAGAGTTGTACGCTTTTATCCACCACACTACTGGTCATCTCAACTACCTGTTGGGAGCATAGCAGGTCCTTATGACTGCAGATCTCCAGAGAAACCAGTAATGTTAAGCATACATGACTGTCTTTCCAATGGGAAAAGTGAAAATCCTGTTCTTCCATTCAGAAAGCTGAGAATTGGAAGTGATTGACTGCTTGGTGGTCTGTGCTATCTGTTGGGTCAGGCCATATCAAGCTCCTATAACCAAGACCGGAGGTGGCTAGTAATTTAATGACCCTGAGAACCAGATGCTCTCCCAAGCTCCCACAATCAGGACCAGAGGTGGTTAATAGTCCAAATGGCCTCTGTTCTGTCTGTATGACCGAGACTAGGCCAGACCCTTAGGCCCTTAAGCTTGTATAGGTAGCCTATCTCTGGAACCCATCTTTTGGGGAGAAAGGACATGTACCCTGAGTTGTGTTTCAAAGTAATTATGCTTTTTTTGTACACCAGGGAATGTATTACACCAGGAAATTTTTTTTCAAATTATACTGGGTTTAAATACATTGAGAATGAGCCGGGTGTTGTTAGACTCCCTGAAAAAATCTGATTCAGGTTGACGAAGTCAATCTATACCCAGTTTTCATTCTTATCTCTTGCGGGGTTTGCTTCCTGTATGACACCAGCAGGGACCCCTCAGTCACCATCCACCCCATTTTCCCATCTATCACTGAGCTTCTTCACGAGCATATGGGTGCCAGGAGAACAAAAGAACTCGGCTACCTGCAGCCAAGCTCTGGGTTGCCTTTTAGATCGATTGCTGAGTTTCTGCTAAGTGCATCTATGAACTGGAGCCAGCACAGAAACTCATTTCATTATCTGTGCACTTTACAGTCAGAGAGAGCTTCACCCATCACCTTTGTTTACAACCTGTTTGCATTTCATTCACCTTTCTAGAGGAAGATAAACCAAAGACCACATCAGAAATTGAAACATTGAGTTTTCTCCCATTTTTTTATGCTTACTTTGCATTTTGACTTAACTGCCACAAATATAAATTATATGCCTAGTGATGACTCATATTGTCTCCTGATGTATTGATTGCACAGCTGGCAGATAGATTCATTGAACAAATCTCCACCCCCAGTCAATTTCATCAACATATAACTTACTTCTGGTAAAATCCATTCTTTACTATGTAGACATCTATGAGTTTTGACAAATATACAATCAAGACATAGAAAATTTCCATCTCTACAAATATTCTCTTATGTTCCTTTATGTCCATTTTCTATTACCTCTGAGACATAAAACTGTTATGTGTCCCTATATAGTTGGCTTTTCCAGAGAGCCATCACAGAATATGTAACTTTTTGAGTTGCTGATTTCCCTGAACTTGCATTTTGCCTTGATAAATATATTGGCAATCTGTTTGTATCATTGTATAATATTTTCTTAGGGAGGTTGTACCCACATTGTTTGCAAGTCATAAGCAGAAGGACATTTTTCTGGTTTTTTTTTTTTTTGAGGTTATGGATAAAGCTTCTTTGATGCATATTCATGAAAAAGGGAGATGTATTCATTTGTCTGTTACAAACATCCAGGAGTCCTATTGGTGAGTTACCTTTATCTTTGTAAGGAGTTATAAGGTGGAAATTCAGTCCTTCTTTCTTGCCAACACAATCTAGTTTCCAAGAACCCCAAATCCTTGAGTAAAGTAGTGGGTGTGGCTGACTCTGTGGTTTTGTTATATGCGTTTTTATTGTTGTCTATGGTATTTTTCTGCTATTCTAACAGATATGTAACTGCCGTGGTTGGATGTGGTTTGATCCCCCAGGGTTGATGTGCTAGAAGCTTGGTTCATAATGTGGCAGTATAGAGGTGGTGGGAATCCCAAGTGTGGGAACCACTGGAAAATACAAGGTCTTGGGTCCATAGCCTCACAGGAGATTCAGCTCATGTACAGTAAACTATTTCCCAAGAGAGCAAGTTGTTATAAGAATAACAAAGCTGGAGGCTCCTTGCTCTGTGGCTTCCTGTTTCATTGTTTACATTCTCCTGTTTTCACACAATACTGTCATGATATCCTCTGCCACATTGTGGCCCAGCAAGAGAGGGGGCTCCACAAAAGGGTAGACTCATGTGGATTATTATCTTGACCATTCAGCCTTCAAAACTATGAGCTAAATAAAACCTTACTTTCTTTATTAAGTGCCCAGACTCAAGTATATTGTTATGACAACAGAAATTGGACTGATAGAGTAGTAAGAAATGCTCTTAAATATATCTGTGGGTAGTAATTCATTGGAAGTGGCTCACTGCCAATTGCTTGTATCTCTCTACTCACACTCCCTACAATTAGACCATGATGTCAGAAACCATCATGCAATAGTGGAAACAACCAAAAACGACTATATATTGTTTGTTTAGGTATTCATAAGATCTGCTACTTAGCATTCGATAGCAAACTCCAGTTTCTGCCCTTGACAAGCAGATGTTCTAGAAACCCATGGTGACTGCAGTAAAGGGGAAGTGTGAATGTCTTACAGAACATGCACAAAGTACTTCACCTTTCCACAATGCAGTAGATGAACAACACAGGAGGGAAAAGTGTGATGAACTGTCAGACATGGATGCTCAGAGGATTCTCAGCATGAAGTAGCAACCTGAATCAAGAAGCTGGAGAATGCAATCAACCAAATGAACATTTTCAGTGAGAGAAGTAGAAGCCAAAAGGGCTAGCTTGGACAGCAATTGGACACATTGGCTAACAGAAAGATCCAGACTCATACATGTAGAGAGGTGGTGAGAAGAGGGACAAGTGCTGTACCTGCAGGGGAAAGTGGGTCAGCTATAAATAATTAGTCAATGCTTGCTATGTAAGCATGAGGGCCTAAATTTCAGCCTCAAGAACCCACCTTAACAAAAGAACTGAGTGTGCTGATGCATACACATGATGCCAGTGATCCTGCTGCCGAGAGAGGAGACAGGTAGCCCTGGGGATCCCTGGTCAGCCAGCATAGCCTACTTGGTGAGCTCCAGTCAAAAGAGAGATCCTGACACAAAATCTAAGTGGCCAGAGACTGGGGAAAGAGAGAAGGAATTGTCCTCTGGCCTCCATATATACATGCACACATGTGTGTATGTACCCACATGTTTATACACACAAGAGAGCATGGACTCTATTCTTAATACTCCTGAGAACCATGCAGGGGTCAAAAGCTTAGAGTTAAATGGTAAGACACTTAAAAAACAAATTCTAGCAATAATGAGAAAGTATTGGTTACAGCAACACTTCAGAAAGGAGCTCCCATGAGAACAGTGCTGAAGGGTCAGTAGTGTGTTGCTCAGAAGGCTTTGGAATATCTTCTGCAAACATTAAGCTTCAGGAGGATGGATACTGAGAGTCTGTCACTGTAGTTGAGCATACTGAGTGGCTTTGATAACAGACAGGAGACTTCATTGTTACCGTTCCAACCTGGCTATGCAAGATAAAACAGTCCATTAAGAATATTCAACATCACCAAATAACTGTAGGCTATTTGACACTTTTCAAAAGTATATTTTATAACTCAGCACAACTGGGAGAAAAATAAACAAGCACACACAAGTTTCCTTTCTGGTGGTAACTTTAAGAACTATATACACTGCTCTCTTATGAGTTTAGTGAATGTGCAGGAGTCCCCTGGTATCTTCGTTCTGGTGGAATTTCATGGTATTCAAATACTGAAATCCTGGAGGACTTGTTCTCTCCAGGGAAAGGCAGTCTGGTATGAATTTGCACAAAGTGACCTGCCTACATAACCCACCATCTCATATTATCTGTTACAAGTAAAGTCAGTATCATTTAGCTGTTTGGATGGTCAATAATTATAAAAAACAAAGCTTTTTCAAGTATTTATTCAAATATGGGAAAAACAGAACTTTCCATTTCAGTTTCTCTGTCTTCACAAAACTTAGAATGAATGAATAAATTACACTTCATTATTAATTCTTAAATAAAAGAGACAAGAGAAGTGCCCAATGAGAGCAGACCTATCAGACCAGTTGGTCCATAGGGGAACTAAGAGCAATGCTACTTTGCACCAAATGCGTGTTTATGCATGTGTGTGCCAGAACATCCTTGTGTACATGTGTATAGTTTAAAGCTGGAATGAACATGCTACACTGTATTGTGCCTCCTTCCTTTTTTGAAACAATGCCTCACTTTTTAGCGCAGGCTAGCCTGGAACTCAAAGTGATCCCCCTGCCTTTTCCTCTCAAGTGCTTAGATTGCAGATGTGAGGCAAGAAGCCCAGCCCAAACAGTGTATTTTTTAAAAGAAAAATATTTATAGAAGAAGGAAATGAGCTAATTATCATTCTCTGGCTTATTATGAATTAGGAATTAAAGATAAAAGACTCAGTACTCCAAGGGGAAAATATTTATTAGAATTAAATTGTTTTCTCCTCAATAATTGAGAAAATACAAATGTTTTGTTTTTCTCATTGGATAAAGCATGAGTTTGGAATACTTAAAAAGTAGAACTAGCCACTTCTGGCTGTTAAAAACCAAAACAAAAGGGTTTACAGCACCCTTGAATTAAACATGTCAAATGGATAAAGTTGGTTGGTTTCATTTTAAACCAACATTTTAAGCACCATGGTCCTACTTTTGGTTTTTTCTGGGGTAGGATTTGAGTCACCATCTTCTCCCTCTTATACAAGGATCTACTCAAAAGAATTCTCAAATGGATGTTTCTGAGTGGTCATCATCACTGTTGAAAGGGCCCTTTGCTGTGCTCTCTACTGTATAAGAGATGTAGAGTGGGTGGTACATAGGAAACTCTTTATGCTTTTTATGGCTAGCTTTAACCACAACAGGAATTAAGGATTAAGAGTCTCTTCCAGCAGCAGACATGAAATGCTTCCTCACATTCTCATGTGAGAATTAGGCTGCAATAAACACAGAACAGACTTCATCCAAGACACTCTTAGTTCTTGGGGAATAGTCTTGGTGCCCCATATGCTTTAGTTTACCCAACAGCAGCAACACCACTGAGATGTTTCTGTAAGCAGTGACGGAAAGGTGACTTTCTGTGGTCACGATTACAAATTTTCTTTACTGACAGAGTGATCAGATTTACACTTTCTCTTCTCCCAGCATCTGTGCTTGCATTAATATTGCAGAATTAGGAAGAAGAAGGAAACTGAAGAAAGGCAACATAGCCCCAAATAGAAATCAGGCATCAAGCCCGAGGTGTGATGGTTAACACCGATGTCAATTTGACAGGATCTGGAGTCACCTAGGCAACAAGGCCTCTGTGATGTCTGCGAGGGTTTATCTAGATTATGTTTGTTGAGGCAGAAAGACCCACTTTAATGGCTAGACTGGATGGAAAAAAAGAACATGAACTAATGTGCATTCATCTCTCTCTGCTTCCTGACTGTGGACTCAATATGACTAGCTGCCTTAAGCCTCTATTGCCATGCCTACTCTGCTATGATGGGCTATAACCTTGAATTGTATGCCACACTAAACTCTTCTTTTAAATTACTGTTGCCAGGTATTTGTCCAAGCAGCATGAGCTGCTGTGTAGAATTTCAGTACAGTCCACCTGGAAGAGTTAACAAACTGACATTAAATGGGGCAGGGGACTTCCTATTTCATACTGTGCACCGGAAGAAAGATAGTATTATTTCATGATTGTTCTATGCTTTCGGCATAGACTGAGGTCATCCACCCCTGTCCTGGTCTCCATGGGATCCCATACCTAGAATTTGGTGCTGTGTTTGGATTCATTGTTCCTTTCAAGTTGAGGCTTGGGGCTTTCTTTAGTCAGGGGTCATCCCATGATTTCAGAGTACATGATTTCATTTTTGTGACTTCCTTCCTTCTTTCTCCTACTAGAACACCTTTCTTTTCTGTAGTTCACTTTGTTATATTTCTGTCTATTTAGTTAGACCTTGTGCTACTGTTAGCAAGGGTCCCTCATGTATCCTCCCCCATTTCCCTCCTCCTTTTCTTCCTCTTGCCATCCTCCCTCCTCACTTGCTCTTCCCTCATGTGGCCATCCATACATTTACACAGGAAATGATATTATTTGATTCAAGAGTCCTCATGGTGCTTCACATACACTTAATTAAATTCACCTGTAATCTGTCATGCCAAATTCCTTCTAATTTCATGTAGAATGAAGCTGAGTTGAGATGGTCAATAAGTTCAGTTGACCATGTTTTATACATTTTTCAAACAAAATTGGTTTAAGATGTTTCTCTTCCTCCTCATCTTTTCTCCTGGATCTACTTTCGTACACACTAACATTAAAAATTAGGATTTGTGTATGAAAGAAACAGTGTAATGCCTTCACATCACTTAATCTAATACTTTCAGATCCATTCATTTTTCTTGCAAATTTCACAATTTTGTTTTTATTTATAGTTTGATAAATGCCATATATATATATATATATATATATATATATATATATATATATATATATATGCCACATCTGCACTAGCCCTCCTTCAGTTTATGGGCATTCCAACTCCTCACTATTGTGGGCAATTTAGCAATAAGCACAGATGTGAAAGTATTTCTGTGGCATTTTGAGGTTTAAACAAGGTAAAACATGCCAACTAATGTTACTGCCAGTATACAATGTTATTAGTTACTAGCAAGTTGGTAGTTGTCAGTAATTGAAAGATGAACATTTTGAATGAGTCTTAGAAATTCTACAAGGTAAATGATGTGTTTTTTTCCCCTTGTGTGCTTAACTCAATTTATATTGCAGTAATTTGGCTAATGATATAAGGAGAAAAAAAAACTTGCTGCTGCAGGGTCAAGCTGTCTAAGTTAAAACTTGAATGTGATCCCTGGAGTTTACAGTGTTATGTGGTTTGTATCTTAAATTTCCACCAAATGGCCAATATGTTCAAGGTTAAATCCCTGGTGAGGCTCTGTTAGGAGGTGGAGTATACTGGAGTTCCCAAAAGTAGTGGGAACCTCTGATTAGTATCCATGCCTACTATATAATTTCTAGAAAATACCCTATAATCTAAGTCAACAGAGAATTCAGAACTTGGAGTCGTCATAGACAGAAACATTCAAGACAATTCAGTCTGTGAAAGACTTTCTGGATTTGTTTAATGGAGGGAGGAAGAGCCACCATAAAACAGGCAGTATCGTTCCTTGGGCTGGGTTCCTACCCTGAATAAAAAGCAGAAGTGAATAGAGAACCAAAATTCACCTCTCTGCTTCCTGACTGTGGATGCGATGCCACCACCTGCCTCATGTTCCGGCTGTCATGCTTTCTCCTCCATGATGGACTGTGCTCTCAAACTGTGCACCAAAATAAACCCTTCCTTCCTTATCCTTAAGCGGCTTTGGCCAGGAAGTTTTCACAGCAATGAGGAAATAACTAAAATTTTCATATATCTTTTCAGAGCTCACAGGCCCTAGGGTTTGCTGATTTCAGAACCCAGATGTTTTCTAGTCTACTTGTATAGGGCCCACTGAATGCAGGTATGCATGACACAAAGGTGACAGCATGAGACCTAGAATTAGGCCATTTCAATACAATTGTTGGCTAAATGCATATCACATACATTTCCATGGTGGGGTAAAGGAGCAAGGATCTGAACTGTTTGAGAAACAAAAGTGTTTGTGAGGGTTCTGAATGGAAGCTACAGATGAGTTTATCCAGCCTGCTGCTATTTATACCTAGGAACAATTGTGTTCACAATTCAGTCTCTCTGAACAATTGCTGAATTACATAAATGAGACAGCTGCTCTGCACTGGCCCATCAGACAGTGGATACAGAGAAGGCAGACAGGGTTAGAACAATTAGGACAATTAAAGAGAGCTCAAAGATGCATGTTTAAAAGAAAAAGGAAGCAATGTGCATTTTCCCAAAAGTAGTGGGAACCTCTGATTAGTATCCATGCCTACTATATAATTTCTAGAAAATACCCTATAATCTAAGTCAACAGAGAATTCAGAACTTGGAGTCGTCATAGACAGAAACATTCAAGACAATAAGAAAGAAATGGCAAGGGCCAGAGAGATGTGTCAGCAGTTAAGAGTGCATGCTGCTCTTCCAGAGAACTTGAGTTTGGTTCCCAGCACCCAAGTTGGGTGACTCAAAGCCATCTCTAACTCCAGCTATGATCCTTCTCTGGATTCTGTGAGCATTGGGTGCACAGGAACAGACACACACACACACACACACACACACACACACACACACACACACACTAAATAAATAAATAAATAAACAAACAAACAAACAAACAAATAAATAAATAAATAAAATAGTCTGGTATAGTGGCATATGTTTTTAATCCATGGACTTAGGAGGCAGGCAGATCTCTGTGAGTTCAAGGACATCCCGGGCTACAGAGTAAGACCCTATCCCAAAACTAACCAAATAAATAAATGAAGAAATAAAGAGAAATGAGAGGAAATATAATTAATGAAGGAACTAGAAATGCATTGGGTCATTACTGCTGAGGTGATGGATTCTTGTCTCTTTAACACTCTCTCCCAAACCACACTGGGTACCCAATTCCTTCCTCATCATGAACCTCAGTTTGCTTCTTAGCTTCATCCCTTTCTGCCTTTCCAGGCTCCATGCATTTGTGATAATAGCCATCCAGCCATTTTATAGGTCTAGGAAGAACATTTAGATGTTCACATTTAGCTGATGTCTGTGACACAAATTGCTAAATGGTCTTTTAATAAAATACCTAGAGCCACATATTGGGGTAAATGCTGCAAGATCAGAGAGACAAAGGAACAAGCCACAGCCACCTCTTACCTCTAGGACTTTTCAGCCTGAAAAGGTTTTAGCTGAAAGAGTTTTAGCCAAAAAAGCTTTAGTTCCTGTCTCCTCACGCCTAATACACCTTTCTCTGCCCAACCATATCACTTCTTTCTTAGTGCAGGGATTAAAGCCGTGTTATTCCCAAGTACTGGGATTAAAGTTGTATGCCACCACTGCCTGGCTCTGTTTCTCTCCTAGACTGAGTCAATCTCATGTAGTCCAGGGTAGCTTTGAATTCACAGAGATCCAGACGGATCTCAGCCTCCCAAGTGCTAGGTCACTGCCTGGCCTCTGTGTTTAATCTAGTGGCTTGTTCTGTTCTCTGATCTTCAGGCAAATTTTATTAAGGTACACAATATATCACCACAGATGTCAAGACAAACCAAGATGTGAATGCAAAGACCAAGCCTATACATAGTCGTGGGAATAAAGAAAAGATTCTTTCCAGAGTATGGAAGGTCTAGTTTAAATGAATAATCTGCCAATAAGCCAAGAAAAAGGTAGTGGGATATCATCATACAAGCAGGAGCCTTGAGAAGCAAAGGTTCCTAGAGCTATAGCCTACTGTGGTATAGGTGGCAAGAGACACAGGTGGGACAAGGGTTCAACTCCTGCTTGTTTATTTCTTTGTCTGCATGCTAAAGGATTTTTTTATTGAAGGGTATGTAAGTGTGCCTATATCTGTGCATGCCATCTGTGTACAGATTCCAGCAGAAGCTAGTACTGTGGGATGCCATTCTGTATGCTGTGAATATGTGTTGATCTTATTGGCTGATAAATAAAATGCTGATTGGCCAGTCGCCAGGCAGGAAGTTAGGCAGGGTAAGCAGATGAGGAGAATTCTGGGAAGGGGAAGGCTGAGTCAGGAATTGCCAGCCAGACACAGAGGAAACAAGATGACAAGGCAGAACTGAGAAAAGGTACCAAGCCATGTGGCTAAACATAAATAGGAATTATGGGTTAATTTAAGTGTAAGAGCTAGTCAGTAATAATCCTGAGCTAATGACCAAGCAGTTATAATTAAGATAAGCCTCTGTGTGTTTACTTGGGGGATGTGAGCAGGAGAGATTTGTCCCAACCACAGGCCAAGCAGGACACTGGAAAAGTTCTGACTACATTTGGAGTACCAACATGGGGCTCTTGAATTTCCATAAGGCCTAAAAGAGTTTAAAAAGGGCTTCTAAACACACAGTAATGGAGCCCAAAAGAGCTTTCTACTTCATGTCTCATGCCGGTCAAGATAAGAGAAGCCAAGGTACAGAGACACCATGGCATGCAGACTCGAGCAAAAGTATGGCAGGTTCATGGCATATGGGCTTGAGTGCAGAATGATGGATTCCCACCACAGTGCACAGAGGTGTCTCCAAGCTGGGCAGTACACTGCATGGCAAATTTAGCTCTTGGTAGTACAAAAAAATTAAAAGAATGTTTTGGGCTACACGCTGCTGGGTGGAAGCATAGACCTACTACTTCACAGAGTCAGTGATGAGCGTGGTTCCCCCAGAGCTGGCAGTAAATGTAGTTCTGCCATGTTGGAAAGCTGAGGTGTGGGGAGACAGCAGCCAAAGCTGCCGTTTCAGTCCCAGTAATGCTGCAGTTTAGAGCAATAAATTTACAATAAGACAGATTCAGATGGGATAAACCCTAAACAGTTTACAATGTGTGTAAAAATGTACGTAGGCTTGGAAGAGAGAGGAAAATGAATATACACAGTTATATAAATAAATAGTTTTAAAAATTAAAGTCTTTGAAGAGAAAGTAAAAGTAATATAAAAATAAGCCACATAAAGATGAAAATTACACAAAGAATCTGGATTATATTGTCTTTGGGATTTTTAACTGCAGAAAGACATTAATTATAAAGGTTGTTGAGTTAAACCAATATAAATATTTTAAAGGTATCTTGACCTCAAAATTTGGATCTAGGGATATCTTACTTTGGAAAGGAGGCTCTGTTTTTGTTTCCACAGGAAGCAAGAGGCTATGGATTAGTTCCAGGTTAAGATGGATCAGATTTTATCAAGCCAGACCTCCTGAACCCTAACAGATGGTACCTATCAACAAAGGTTATAGCCAGTCTTCTCAGGACTTGACCATTATCTTGAATTTTCTCAAGATCCCCATAAGACTACCAGCACCCCCTATCAGCATGAAGTAGACTAGAACAATATGCCCATATTCCCAAAAACTGGACTATGGATATTTGCCTTTCTTTAGAGATTGGTTACAAATTATTATTGGTCATAGTCAATATCTTTCTATAGAAAAAAGGAGGATAGGATATAGATATGATAGAAGGATAGACTATTGAATCTACTTTTAAAGAGTAACAGCTTATTTGTTTTTCCACAGAAGAATGAATGAGTAAAGCATGCTGTATGTACAATGCGTACAATGTAAACTTCCTCATTCACAAAGTAGAACCCAGTTAAGCTTCCAGGATAATGGAGGCGACTGGAGATAACCATACTAAATGAATTAAGTCTCAGAAAGACAAAAGCTATATGATTTCTCTCATTTATGCTTCCTCCATTTCATATAAATACATAAAATCAAACAGGTATATATGACATGAAAAGAGAATCAAAACTGTCTCAGGGAGCAAAGAGGAACAATGAGAAGGGGAGGGTCAAGAAAGGGGAGGGAAGGAAAGAATGTCCAGAACCTATCTGAGGTATGCCACATTATAACAATGTTCCTATGTAACACATTGACACAAATACTAAATGAACACAAAGAAAGTTAAAAACATAAAAATAGCGTTTTACAAATACAGAAAGAAAAAGTAAAAAGTTAGCTAGTTATACTTTACAAACATGATCTCTCCTATCACTTCTATTTTTAGAAAGATCTTTACCTTTGATTTTAATTCACCTCTTTCATTGGTGAATTTTGACTGTAATGGCTGAAAGTCAAGGAACTTGCTGTATTTCTGAACTTGAGCCTCTTTCTTTGCCTTGTATCTCTGTGGTAGTACCTAACTCTCTGACTCCTCCACAAACAGACAATAAGATCTGTCTCTAGTACTTCCTTTTCTCATTACTGTGACAAAATACCTTGCAAGCAGCTTAAGAGGGTGTCCTAGTTTTCTGCCCAGTTGCTGTGATAAAATTCTTGGACAAAAGCAGCACCACCTGCTTTGAATGGGAAGTGCCCCCTGCAGGATTGGGCTTCTGAAGACTTGGTCCCTAGATACTGGTGCTGTTTGGGGAAGCTGGGGTGGGAAACACAGCAGTTAGGAGCAGGTTGTGCAAGTACAAGTCTCCTGTCACCAACTGTTTTCTCCCTCTACTTCATGCTTGTGATTGAGGATGTGAGCGCTCAGCTTCCTGCTCTCACTTTCCTATCTGCCTGCTTCCATCCATCCCCACTATGGTGGACTCTTACCTATTTTGAACTGTAAGGCCAAATAAACCCTTGGGGTAACTAACAAACAACTTGCAGGGAGAAAGGGTTTATTTGTTTACAATCCCAGATTACAATCCAGCACTATGGGAAAATCAACTGAAGCAGCTAGTTATATCCACAGCCAAGGGAGGAGAGAGAAAAAAATGTATGCATGCCTACTACCCAGCTCTGGATTATTATGTTACTCCAAACCAGGGAGTAATACTACCCACTTTCAGGTCTCCCCTGACCTGACTGTAAGTCTCCCCACGTTAACATAATCAAGACACAGATATACTTAACATGTGAACCTTATATAGACAATCCTTTATTGAGACTCTATTGCCAGGAAGGATTTTCTTTGGTTTATAGTTCTAGGTGACATGACCTGTCATGATGGCCAAAGCATGGCTGCAAGAGCAGGAGATGGATGGTCATACACATTGATAGTTAGGAAGCAGAGAAGACACAGAAAGTTGAACTTGGGTATCAAACTTAAAGGCCCACCCCCAGGGACTCTCTTCCTCAAGTAATAAGTCACCTCCTAATTATTCCAAAAACTTTCCATTGGCACTACCACCTGGGAACCAAATGTCAAACACACAAGCCTGTGAGGGACAATTTACAAACAAACAACAACAGAGTTTTTCACCATTTTCTGCATTTCCCAGCAACCCAAGTCTCAGAGTCCAGCCGCTCAGAAGATATTGAATCAGGACTGCAACTCATACTGAACTTGGAGAGGGGCCTGGCTTACAGCACAATTTTTTAGTCTCCTTCCTCATCCCAGTCCCTCATAGAAACAGTTCCCAGACCAACACTCCTCAGAAAAGCAGACATGGTGTCTGCATCTCTCTCTCTGTCTCTGAAGAGAGCCTTGGCTTAGAGCTGGCTTTTTCACTTCCCTGTGGCTTGTGGGTTTTTTCAGGCCCTACAGACAATGTGTGCATGGCTACTTACTCATGTTTGGGTTCAGAAATCAACAGCAATTCTGGCTTTGTTAATATCTGTAAATACAGAGCCAAGAGGCAAGTGTGTTATAATAATGATAACAGAGAAAAACTGTTAATTAACATTTTGGCAACTCAATAAAGTGATGCTGGAAAAAATATTTGTGTGATTCTAGTGAAAAAAACAAAAGAGATAGCAAAAGCAAAAATACACATTTAAAAAAAATAGAATATAGGTATGTAGCTCAAACTAGCCTGGCATTAGTGATCCTCATGACTTTACCTTCCAAGTGCTGGATTTATAGGCATGTATCACCATAGCCCACTGAAAATTAAAATCTTTCTTATACTCTGTGGCCAGTTGGAAGTAGAGGTAGCTCATTTATTTAACTTTACTTTGTTTTTTTTTTTTTTGAATCACCAAAGATTACTGTATCTAACCTATCTTTATTAATAGAATTATGAGATCCATCTAGCAACTGGTTCATTATTTGGTTCAATATCTTGCCCTGCTCATTAATTAATAATTACTGCAAAACATATTATCTCATCACCAAACTACTGATTTTGAAGTCATGATATTTGTACAAAGCTATTAAATCTTTGAAGTATATCACATCTTTGTCACTGTGTTATATTAGAAATAACACTAACACAGACCCCACAGTAGGATGATTTTTCTAAGATCTCCCTACCGGGAAAGCTTTTATTGGTGTCAACTGTCAATAGTTATTTAGATTCTGTCAGAATCTAGCATCACATAGGAGACAAACTTCTGGGCATGTTTGTAAGAGAGTTTCTAGATTGTATAAACTGTGGAAGACTCACCCTAAATGTGGGCAGCATCATTTCACAGGCTTGGGTCTTGGACTAAATAAAAAGGAAAAAGTAAACTGAGTACCAGCACTTATCTCAAGGAGTTTCCTGATGGCAGTTACAAAGTGACTAGCTACCTCATACTACTGCTGCCATGACTTCTCCATCATGGTGGCCTGGACTTCCAAAGTACAAGCCAAACTAAATGCTTCCTTGCTTACGTGTGGTTGTCATCCTGCCCGCCTCCTGCCCCATGCCCACATATTGACTAATTATGTGTGAACACTCAGTCCCCAGTTACTCCAGTTGCAGGTGTTATTTGGGGAGGTTGGGAACCTTTATGACACAGAGCCTTGACTGAGGAGGTACATCACACGGTGAGCTTGGGGAGTTTATGTCCTCGCCCTACTTTCTGCTTGCTTTGTCTGCTTCTTGTGTGTGTTGGAGAGATGACATCCATGCTTCCTGCTCTAGCTTCTTGCAGCCATGCCTTCCTCACTCTATGGACTCTAACATGCTGGAAACATAATCCAGATTGAACTTGTTTCTGCAGGTTGCTTCTGACCATGGTATTCCATCACAGCAACAGAAAAGTAACTGATTCATCTGCTGTTGTCAGACACGAAATCACAGCACGGAGGAAATGTCCACACCTACCGAACAACACAGCAGTCAAAGTGGAAATACAGCTGTGGCTCTGTTGTGCTGTGCTGCCTCAAGCAACTTCTATTGTGCTCCTGGGCCTCCATTTCTAAACTGTAAAACTGGGGAATCAACTTGCTCCCACTACACAGGCTTGTGGGAATAAAGTGAGATAAGGTACTGCTTAACTAGAGGGATGACTGAGAACTGGTTAATGTTTTAGTCTTTGCTGCTGTTTTACTTATTTAATATTTAGTTATTTTTCTTGATATCTGGCTATACTTCCTCAGCACCTGCCTGCTTCTCAGATGCCTGATGACTACGAATCCTGTGATGAAGGCACCTGCCAGCTCTGCAGCGAACACATTGACTTTTGTTGCATTTAGGGAATGACAAGAAAGATAAAGCTAGTGTGCAATGTAGCAGCACCAGTGCCTTACATTGATGTCCCAGGAAGCTCTGAGGTGGCGATGGACTTCAGATACTGCTCACATTCAAACAGGGAGGCCAAGACTTCATCTACCCAGAGTGGCACCTGTCATGAATGAGACAGGCAAGCTAGGATGATGAGCTATATATTGAGGACAGGTCCTATTGCAGCCCACCATCACCAGACAGGGAAATGTATGAGCTCTGAAAGAAATTTGAAGCTCCACACCAGAGCAGCTACTGTACCTGACAATAAACTACTTTTCCTCAAACTTGGCTCTATGGTCATTAACCTGTGTCAATTTGATGGAACCACAGGGCTCCCAGATAAACAGTGCTTTAGGGTAAGTCAATAGAGGTTGTTGCTGCATAAAAGTTTGCACAAAAATCAATGGGTTCAGCCCCAGACAACTAGACATCATCCAGTACCTTGAGGTCCTGATTAGAGCGAAGTGTACAGGGAGGAGACATGTTCATGTTTCCCTGCTTCACTGGTATTCTTCCCTTTTATTCTGCTTTGCACCCGAGATAAACCAATAATAAATGAGAGAGAGAGAGAGAGAGAGAGAGAGAGAGAGAGAGAGAGAGAGAGAGAGAGAGAGAGAGAGGATAGCTCTTTTCTGCTGGTTCTGTTTCTCTTATTACACTGACAAATACAAAATCTCAGGTCTGCTTATGGGAACCCAAAGTAAGACTCAAAGCAGCCACTTCCCCACTGTTGGAGGAAGAGGGCACATGCGTATCCATTCACCTCCAATACAAGGTTGCCCTTGGAATCTTAGGCAATGTGAAGCCTCTTCTACTGGTCTCCACTCCCGAAGCACATCATCAGTCCTCTATCAGTATACTTACATAAACCCTGAAGACCAATCTGCCTGTAGTCCTCAAGATCCATGCTTCTCTCTCCCTTTTATTTGCCTTTGACATATGGCCAGAAGTTTCTTGCTTTCTTATCAGATTTTTTTATTTTTCCAAGGAGGGTTTTGTCTGAATATTCAACTCTGACATTATTGGAAATAAAATTTTCTGAAAAACAGTATTGAAGATGCTGAAGAGATTACCTCAGTAGGTAAAAGTTCTTGACCCACAAACATGACCACCTGATTTGGGGTGCCTAAAACTCATGTGAAAAGCCAGTTGAAGCACACATCTGTAATCACAACACTCTTATTGAGAGATAACAGAAGACAAAAGAACCACCCAGAAGTTCATGGGCCAGCTAGCTTGAAATAAACATAACATCAGAAATAAGAGAGATCTGCCTCAAAATAAAGGCAAAGGGTAAGAATAGACTCAACTCCTAAATATTCTCTGTATTCCATATACATGCACACTGTGGCATGTGTACACCCTCACTCACATACATATCATACAAACCACACCCCACACACACACACACACACACACACACACACATACATACACACACACACAAATTAAAGAATGACCAGTAATCAGTAACAATAAAATTGGAATTAAAAAGTCTACATAGCATACTACCCCTTTCTTTGCAAAGCAGATCTCTGTCAGCTCAATGACAGTAGCTGTACCCTCTTGACCCAGGATCAGGAAAGGGAATGATTGCTCCAGCATCTGCTTAGACAGGCAGAAAAGAGTGATTAGATGCCTAAAGAGAGAGCTGCAGGATCATGGAAATTCAAGCTGCAGGTTAATAATCAGATACATCTTTGTAGAGATTACTGTAGAGGTTTGTGTGACTGCTGTGTTTTTTAGTAGCAGATCTTTGGAAATAACTATTCTCTGTGTGTGAAACCAGATAAGTTTAATTCCAGATAGATACCTTATATAGAAGTATTAAAAACTTAATAGAAAATGGTAAAAGTCAAATTACAACTATATTACTGGTTTAAAATAGTACTGGCTGATTTAAAATGATGTACTTTGTGTGTTATAAAGATTAGGGTTTGTCAAGGACAGGCTGACTCTACAGTCTCTATCTGTATGTATGAATGGTTCTGTTCCCATCTCTGTTCTCTGTCTGTCTGTCTGTCTTTCTCCTCATTCTGCCCATGTTGCAGAAACTACTGCAAATTCTATACTACCAATTACAATACAGAACCACTCATCAATATACAAATAAATAAAATACAATAAGAGTATAACTCCAAAAATGTAGAAATGGGGGTGTAGAAATCAAGGATACACTAGGCAAGTCAGTACATGCTTTGAATATCAGTCCTCAAGAGGCTGAGGCAAGAGGATCAGGAGTTTGAGGCCAGCATGAGCTATAAACTAAGACCCTGTTTCAAGAGGTGGAGGATGTCAAGAAAAGTTAAGAAGAAATTATTTTTCTGTTGATAATTTTCTATACTGACATACTTCACTTTCTGTTTAAAATTTTAATGTGAATTACTAAAAACTTGACATGTTTTAAAACCATAAAATGTGGAGAATGAGATGTTTCAGTGGTTGGGGGTAAACAAATGTGAGGTTATATTTTAATATTATTCAATTATCAATAATCCACAAAGTCTCCCCTATACAATAATTCCCAGTAAGATCAATACTATATATCCCTAGTATGCGTGAATAAATACCTATTGACAGCTAGCACTGCTATTGTTCCAGGCGGGCACTAAAATCATGCTGGCTTATTGACTACTTATAATTTGTTTCTCTGCAAGGATTTCCTCAACCTGTATTTGGATAGCATCCCTCAGAAGGCATTTAAGATACAATCTTTCATTGGCATTATTGAGTATGGAAATATGTCTTCCATCAGTCACCTCTAATAAGAATTTCCCACCCATCTCCTGCTTCCTCAGTCTCTGACTTTGATTGCTAGTGCTGAGTAGCCTGGCACAGCCTTCTCTCACAGAACTAATTTGAAAGCAGTGGAACTCCCTCAGATTGAAATCTTGAGCTTGTCTGACCCATCCACTGATTGTTCTCTCCAACAGCCCCCGAGCCTGCAACAGCACAGCCCCATCTGAGAGACTCCCCTGCATTTCCACGAATTCTATTTAACAGAAAGTGGCAGGACAAAGCCCTCAGAAAATGAGGCTCAGGATTGCCATCAGTTTCTGAGACTAAAGGCCATGTTTATTAGTCTCTGTCTCTAGACTAAAAGGAAGAAATGTGATCAAGTCTTAATACAGAAACTGCCGCCTGGATGAATTGAATGAGGTTAATAGGACAGAAGTCGGGAAGATGAAATATGTAAGGAACACATCGTAGCACAAGGCAGGAGAGGGCCACAGAATAGCAGAAAGGAGACGTGGTAGGGAAGCCTTCCCAGCTCAAAGCCGCGAGGACTCAGCTAACTCCTGAGAAATCGGCTCTAGCAGAGGCTGGGAATAAGCAGGGAGCAAAGACTAAGAAAATGAAAGGACTGTGAGAAACTGAGTCACAGGTATACAGGCAGATGAGTTTTCTAAGGTAAATTTAGTCTTTGCCTCATTTCCCCCACAAATATAAGGTTATTTGTGAGATTATTATGTATAGCAATATGAGTGCATATCATCAGAGAACCAAAAAAATACCTGTTTACTGAGCTCAAGTTACCAAGCTGTGGAGAAGAGGAAGAAATGATAATACTATGATTTGTGCTTGTATGTGTGTGTGTGTGTGTGTTAATGTGTGTGGTGTCCGTGTATTCATGTGTGTATGTCAGTGTATGTGTTAGTGTATATACGCATAGGTGTATGTGTGTAGTGTATGTGTGTACACAGGTATGTGTATATATGTGTGTAATATTGTTGTGTGCTCAGGTGTTTATCTGTGTGTATGTCTGTGTGCACACGTGTGTGAGGTGAACTCTTGTTAGATGTCTTCCTCTATTGCTCTCTACCTCATTTTTTGAGACAGGATCTCTCGCTGACCCTACATCTCATCTTTTCATCTGGACTGGCCTGCCAGCAGGCTGCACCTGTCTGGGACCTCCTCAGTGCAGTGGTTACAAGTGTGTACCGCCTTACCCGGGCTTTATATGTGTGGTAGGGATCTGAGCCTCAGGTCCTCACTGAGCCATCTCCCCAGCCCTGCGTGCAGTTCTGCAGCTCCTGGATTACTGTTCTGTGGACATGTGGACACACTGGCTTCAGATGACAATTAACTTTTTTTTAAAAAGATCTATTTATTTATTATGTATAGAGTGTTCTGCCTGCATGTATGCCTGCACACCAGAAGAGGGCACCAGATCTCATTACAGATGGTTGTGAGCCACCATGTGGCTGCTGGGAATTGAACTCGGGACCTCTGGAAGAGCAGTCAGTGCTCTTAACCGCTGAGCTATCTCTCCTGCGACAATTAACTTTTTTACATAGCATATTGTTCGTTTTTGTTGCCATGACAAAAATCTATGACCTAAAGAACTTAAAGGAGAAAAGATTCATGCTTTCATGCTTTCAGAGGGTTCTATCCATCCTGATTGGGGGAGGAGGTAATGCAGAGATGCTCATGTCACTGTAGACATGAAGCAGAGAGTAATACAGGATCTTGGGGCCAGCCACAACCTTCAGAGGTCCTTCCTTCTACAATGACCTATTTCCTCCAGCTGGTTACTACCTCAGAGTTTCCAAGGCCAGGGAGACTCTGAGTTCCTAAACACAGGATCCTGTGGTGGGTATTATATTTCAAGCCACAGTCCACTCTAAAAATATCTGGTACCCAAGGCACTCACTCTCTCCTGCCCATAGTGATCTTTCCCACCAATCCCATTAGAATACTGCCATTCCCTAAGGTTTATGACACTTCTGCCACAAATCACAACATTCTGTAGAAAACATTAAGCTCAGTAAAGATAGTGGCCAATGTTTTCACAGATTTGAGACTGATATGTGTCACACTCCTCTGGTTGGTTTATGGGCAGTTATCTTTCCTGTTTATCAAAATACCTGCCATGTTTCTACCTATTGCCTCCCTCACTCCATTTGTCTCTGAAGCAGGAAATTCCTGGGGTAGGGAGAGATATAAGAAAATCTCCCACCTTTTTTTTTGTTTGTTTGGCCTCAGAACCAATTATCTTCCTTGCTCCTCCAGAACATTCTGGACTCACTGAGTCACACCAGGAAGGGCCTTCCTGTGTTATCTACTCATGGTGACAGAGGAGCACTGTGAGTGCAGCCCTTATCATCTGGTATCATCTGGTATCATCTGGTATGGTTCTGAGAGACAGAGAGAGACAGAGAGACAGAGATTAGTGCCCACTACACTGATGAAATCACAAGCCAGGGAAGTAAACCAACCATTCTGGTGCATGCCTCAAATCTCAGTACTCAGGAGGCTGAGTCAGGAGGATCTTGAGTTTCAAGGGGTAAGACTGGGTTACAGAGTAACACCTTGTCTTTTTTTGTTTTGATAAACTGTTACTGTCTGATATGAATATTACACTGTGCTGTAGCAAAAGGTAGACAGTGACACTCTGCCCATGTCAAAGCCCTTGGTGATGAAGCCTTCATGGGAAAGAGATAGCCCTGAAAGAAAGACAGAAACTGAATCAAAGGAATTTGAATACTACATGGAATAGAGCAGATGATGCAGCCCAGTTCTGTCTTGGGAAACAGTCCTCAGACTCTACCAGCTGTTTTCAAAATTCTAGTCAAAATGGAATAGGAAAGAAAAATGGAAAGATGTGTTTCCAATGGGAAACTTCGGATTGATGATCTGTGGATCACATATATGCCAACTGCTGTTTGAGTCAGACTCCTTCTTCATCACAAGGCTATCCCTTCCTATCAGAGGAGTCCAGAGGGCAGGGATGTGCTGCTCTGATCCCCCCATGGTGACTCATTTGTAGTGGCGACAGAAGAAACAATGATGGGGAGCACATTATGGATTAATGTAGGACCTTAGATGTTCTCACAAGCATTCCTGGAACATGCCCTCAAGACCTTTGCAACTGGTGCTAGGGGTAAATGTCAATGAATAAATGGTACTACTAATAATTTGGTCTCAATTAAACCTCTCTTATTATACAACCTTACATAATTATAAAAATACTCCAAGAATTGTGAGAATACATATTCAGAAAACAAAAACATCTTATCATCATTGTCATTTTCTTCTTCTTCTTCTTCTTCTTCTTCTTCTTCTTCTTCTTCTTCTTCTTCTTCTTCTTCTTCTTCAGCATCAGCAGCAGCAGCAGCAGCTACCACCATCATAATTTCATCATCATTACCACCAATCATTATTATAATCATCATCCTCATAGAAAGCACAATCATCTTGCAACCATTACCACCATAACATATCAGCATCAGAATTATCAGTCACTATCATCATCACCATCACTATTAATCAATACCACCAACAACAACATTGCCACCATCACCATCAATCACTACCATCATCACCATCATCATTGATCACCATCATTGTCACCACCACCATCATCACCATTACCTCCATCATTCCAGAACTACCAGGTACAGAACACATTTCAAGTGAGAGGATGATAAATATTATTATAACTAAACACTTTGGTTTATAAATGAAAGAATAAAAGTGAAGTATGCATTTAGAGTGGCTAAGTCAATATTGTTTTTGATTCTCCTTTCCTTTGTGCCTAGTCATCACCACCTAGAGCACCTTACTTTAGCTGAGTGCCCCACACTGCAAAGGGCAGGTGTGCTTGCAGAATGTGAGTCTTTGTAGTTTTCCTCTGGATATGACCTCTATAAATTGATAAACTCTGAGTGCCGTCCAGAAGAATGAGCTCGATGTTGTTGCAAAGCTTGCGACTTTCCCTTGAACGGACTTCAAAGGGAAGCTGAGTGCACCTGCAGCATACTAAATGATCCTGCTTGGTGTGGGTTGGTCCCCACATCAATTTCCACACTATGTCTGGCTTTTAGCAATTCAGAAATGAGAGAAAGAAAAGTGCTCTCTTCAAAGAGTGAGTTTGCTAGACCACATCCTGATAATAGTGGGGAAGAAATGCTCACCTGTATAACCCACCAGAAAGAAACTCTCCTCATGTAATTAAACAGAATGACTCTGCAGTAAATTGACTGGGATGCTTTTACCTGGGTAACCACTGCTGATTAGAAGTGCAGTCCAGAGTTGCTCTGGAATCTTCTCACACTGTTACTAGAGACTAAGATGCAGTATCTCTGTATTTTATTTTAGTAAACCCATGGTATTAGCAATACTGTTTTACTAATTATAACAATTTTGTTATGCACCTAATATCACCAGTAATAGCTAAGTATTACCAGCTTGCATAGTAATGTCTCCAGAATAGGAACTAGCATTATACTGTGAACTGAATAAATCTATCAGGAGTAGAACAATTTGAGTTTTTCTTAAGAATTTAAAACCATTCATGAAGTGATAAATACTTATTATGGAAAGCATGAAAACATATGAAAGATAATGAAGTTGATAGTCACCTCAGCACCCCATTCAAAAAAGTTAAAATTATGTTTTTTCTCTTCTTGAATTTGTCGCTGAATTTATCATTTTTCACACAAAAAATTCTTAGGTGCCCACCAACTGAGGCTGGAGTAAGTGATGCAGGAAGAAAAGAACTCAGAACTGAAAACTACAGAAATAGGGGTAGCATTGTGAAAATATTTTAATCAATCAGAAACACTTTAAAATGAATAAAACATTCCAAATAGCATTACCTAATTATCTTAATAAATATTTATTAAGTTCTACTATACCAGCAGGCAGCATACTGAGTTCATTTATAATCTAATTGAATGTTCTGTGACCCCTAATGGATTGTGCTCATTATTCTTGGCATTTGGATCAATATCTGAAGCTGTGTGAAGAGGTCAACTTTCAGAGTCTAATAATGTAAGTATTGATTGTACTGGCCCTCTAGTTTTGAAGGGTTAAGAGTGCAGCACTTGGAATAGTGATGCTTATGCCATCTTTTTCTGAGCCATGGCCGGTCTAAGACCCATAGAAATTTATCTTTTCCTTTTTCTTTATACCAATGAAGCAAATATATCAGGACATTAAGATTTTAGATAGAACCATTTTTAAGTTCTGTGATTGCAACATGTCTAGTCTAGTGTTTTAGTTAGATTTTCTATTGTTATGATAAAATATTATGGCTAAAAGCAAGCTGGGGAGTAAAGAGTTTATTGTAGTTTACAACTCTCAGGTCACAGTCCATACTGATGGAAGTCAGGGAAGGAACTCAGGGCAGGAACCTGGGGACAGGAACTGAATCCGAAGCCACGAAGGAACAACAATGACCAGCTTGATCCTCCTGACTTGCTCAGCCTCTTTTCTTACACAACTCAGGACCACCAGTCCACAGGGGGCAACACACACACAGTGGGCTAGGCCTTCCCACATCAATCATTAATCAAAAATAAATAAATAAATACCAAGTAGACTTGATTATAGACCAATATTATAGAGACATTTTCTCAATTGAGAGTCCCTCTTCCTAAATGGCTCTAGATAGCATAAAGTTGACATAAAACTAATACCAAAATACTGATTAATAAAATGAGAATAAATTAAGTCAGCAAATATGGTCATTTATGGCAAATCTCCAAATACCTCTACTGATGGCATATTTCACCACCTTTAAATCTTATTAAAATATCTGAAATGAATTTCTTCTGTGAAATAAATGGTGAGATGAGGTGAAACTCTGGCTAGGTAAAGGGAAGCTGGAGATGCTGATTCCCTTATGCAATGAAGAAAAATCAAAATTAAACAGATTGATGGGCAAAGGGAGAAGAGGAGAAGGCAGAGCTGGTGCTCCTGAACCTGAGGTATAAGAGATAAACAAAGGAACGAGAGCAACCAGATAAGGGAATATCAGGAAGCTTAGTAAGGAAAGCAATGGTGGTGATAAGCCATGGGTCCAGAAGAATCCTTGAACCTCATTGCTGTCAGGGTTCTCTGCCAGAAATGAGAGGGAAGAGTTCATATTGACTGGCATAAAGGCTTGAGGTGAGGATAGGCTGGGCAGGAATTAGGACAGTATGTCACCAGAACAATAAATGCACAGATAATGCACATTTGAGTATGCCCCATATGGTGTAAGAAAACAGAGAGAAAGCTAGGGAAAGAAATAGGAATCAGAGCTCAGTGCCCACAGTTGTGAGCATGTGAATACTGCTGTAGGGCAATGCCAACTTTCATTCTCCTCTGTTAATCTCCACCCTACCTCCAAAATCTCCTTGGTGGGACTCTGGGAAATAAAAAAAAGGCTTGAAAGGTAGGATTACCTTCTTAACATGAGATTTGAATGTTCATTAATATCTGATAGCTTGTTTCCACCCCTCCCAATTCTATCATAAATTCAGTAACAGACATTCTCACTTATTCATCACTTCTAGAATTACTCCAATACCTAGAGTATAGATAAGGACAAGAAATGATAGGAAACAGAAACATGGGACCTAAATAATTTCTGAGACGTCAGTCTAGTATAATATTAAAGTACTAGAAAATTCAGAATGTGATCTACTTGATAGTGGCTCCCTGGAAACTGTGTGGACAAGATTTATGTCCTTGCTGTGATAGATTGCTGCTGTCCATGGTCCTGCCTGAAGAATGGCAGAGAGATCCAAACAAGGGGACCAATCACAAGTTGCCACCCTTGTCTTGACACCTGATGAAACAGGAACAACTTTGAGACTCATACAACCCATCTTACTCTGCTGAAAAATAAAGTCCTCATTTTCCTCTAATTAGATCACTTTTCTTCAGTACTATCCAAATTTAGTCTTGAATAGTCCTAGCAACCCAGGTGTTGGTAGATGATGATATAAAAACATGTAATGAGGACTGGAAAGATTGCTAAGCAGTTAAGAGCACTTTTCAGAGGAGCCAAATTCAGTTTCCATCACCCATGTCAGGTAGCTCACCTGTAGCTCCAGCTCTGGGGAGTCCAAAGCCCCCTTCTGGCATACCTGAGTACCCCACTCACATGCATCTATCCCCATATAGACATACACAAACATATAATTAGAAATAAGAACAAAACCTTTAAAATAATATAATTGAGCAACATGTAAAAGCCATACATTGCACATTAGACCACATGTTATAGACCCATGTAAAGTAACATCTCAATATCACCACCTACAAGAGCATGAAAAAGTCAGAAGTCACCCTAGCATGAATTTTCAGATACTGAATTCTTTTTCTCTACTCTGTATCACAGCTGTGAGGTACAAAACAAAACATTAAGTATCTCCCTGAATCTATTATCTTTTTCTCCAATTTGTCAAATTTGATGAGCTTAATTGGTACACCCTCAATTATGCACACAAGCATCTGTCATCCTTTACCAAATTGCACTGATTGTTAAAAAATTATGTAAGTATTAATTAAATAATGGATTAATTTGGGTGAAGTGCTTTTGCTAACTAATGATATGATAGTAATTAGGCTTCAAGTAAAACACAAGACAACAAAAGCACCACACAGCTTGTTGGAGGTGTACTGTTGTGGAACATACACAGTAGTTTGAGTTCATTTCTGAGAAAGACTATATGGATGTAACTCTTTCTAAAACATTATCAATTTATGGTTTTATGAATTTAGTAAGTATTCCTCCTAGCAGATCAGAAGCAGAGGTCATTTGCATGTGACCTGGACCTTTTCCTTTCACCTGATAAAATGTCTGGCTAGGGCAACTTCAGAAAGGAAAGATATATGTAGGCCCATAGTTCCAGGGAATATCATCTATTATGATAGAGAAGGCATGGGGACAGATGTGGCTTGGGACTGTGGTGGTGGGAACCTGTTCATATCTGGGTGGACCAGGAAGCAGAGAAAAGGATGGAAATGAGTGGGGGTATAAGCCTCAAATGCTCCACCACTAGTGAACCACTTCCTCCAGTTCATCCAAACCTCCCACAACAGCAGCACTGGGTGGGAATCAGATGTTCAAATGTGAGCCTGTGAGAGACATTTCACATTCAAACCATAACAGCATATTATTTAAATATGTGTTTATGTTTAAAAATAAGACATGGCATTAATAGTTCAATGACTTTGAACTAAAATTAATAAAAAGTCCTAAACATAATTAGACACGAATTCATCTCTAAATTGGTATCTAATACAATGATACTTTTCACTTTAAAACAATTCATGCTCTCGGTCTGTGCCTCTGCCTTTGTCTCTCTTTATTTCTCTCTCTGTCTCTTTCTGTTTCTGTCTCTCTCTCTGTCTCTGTCTCTTTCTGTCTCTGTGTCTCTGTTATCTCTCTCTGTGCGTGAGTGTGTGTGTGTGTGTGTGTGTGTGTGTGTGTGTGTGTGTTATATACATGTTCTTCTGTATGCAGAGGTATGGCTGTATGTGTATAGAGATAAAAATTCATCACCAGGTTACTTCCTCTATCAGTTTTTGAAACAGGGTCTGGCATGGAACCTGGATCTCACCAATTGGCTAGGCTGACTGGCTAGAAACTCCCAGAAGTTATCATTTCTTTAACTCTCCAGTGCTGGGATTACAGGTATCCACCTCCTTGTCCAGTTTTTTTACATGGATGCTGGGATACAGATTTGGGTCCTTTTGCTTGTGAAGCAAGTTCTTTACCCTCTGCACTATGTCCCCATCCCCTTAGTTCTCTGGCCAGATTTTGGTTGGCTTTCCCTCAATAGAATGATATTCTTTGATCTTCAACCAAGAATATTCTCTTAGCACCACCAATGCCCAATATGTGAGCAAATCTCTATCCGTCTCAATTACTGAGAGCTCAGAAACTACAGTCCCCAGAATCAAGGCCATTTTTCTAAGATTCAGTGTCTCTGAAAAGACTAGTTCTTACCTAAGTGTGCCTTGTTTCTTATTATGAAAGTCTTAATGAAAACAGGTGGGTATTTACATTCCAGAGAGCAACCCAAATGTTGCTAAAGGAAGCCCTTCCTCCAACTTTGAATGTCAGGCAGGGAACAGGTTTTGATTTCAACTTTGCTTGATTTATAACCTCAGAATAGAGACATTTTACAAAATGTCATGAGGACACATTGAAAATACTTTAATCATATCTGTTCTGCTTGACCACTTGAGTTGATCTTTCAGTGTTTGTTTCTAATGTCACATTTTCATACCATGTGGTGTGTTGGAAGAACTTTCTGAAGAAAGTCTAAAAATGTTGGTTCCAATTCCCCTCAATATTTGGTGCTGTGCATTAATAGTGTGCTGACTAGAGCACCAAGGTCAGGACAAACAGAATGGAGCAAATCTTTGATAAACTCACTATCTAGAATGGGTAAATTTTGTGCCAGCCACCGCGGTTATACAATTAATCCAAACTAATTATCCCCGGCGTAAAACATGTCCTTAGAAAAAAAATAAAAGAATAGAATTGAAACCCAAACATTGAGATGAGGTTATAGAGATCTGAGGAAATAGCTCTATGGATAAAGTGCTTGCTGAGAAAGAATGAGGACCGGAGTCTGGATTCCCAGTACGAATGTAAAAAAGCTATACAGGTGTGATAATGACCTGAAATCTTAGCACTCCAGAGGCAGCACAGAGAATCCCTAGAGCTTGCTGGCTTGGATATGAGCCAGGACTGGTGAGTTCAAGATTCAATGAGAGACCCTGTCTGAGTAAATAAACCAAAGGCCCAATGTCACCTTCAGGACTCCACACGAATGTACCACATACTTATGCACATATACATGACAACATGCATACACATGTACACATCACATACCTATATGTGGGGCAATGCATTGAAGTATTGTGGCAGAATTTGTCACATGGCATTCTGTTGGTCTATAAGAGGAGCTCAGTGACTTCCAAAGAGGACAGTAGATAAGCTGATTCTAAAAGAAGGGAGGGAGTAGATTCCCCTGGAAAAACGCCAAAGGCATGCAGAGGAAGAAAAAAGTCACAGCTCTTAATCTTAGAGAAAGCACAGACCCCTGCCAGGAGAGCTTCTGTGAGGCTGGAAACAAAGGAAAAGGCCCAAGGATGTTGTGAGTGGCCTGTTTAGGTCTGTGAATTTATCCTGGAGTCATCTCAGGTGGGTGCCAAAATAGTCAAAAGCAAAGAAATTTCCAGTATATTTGGTCTTCGGTGTGTCAGTGTGATTGCAAGATGAGAGACTCACTGTCCTCAAGGACAGTGGCCAGATTGTATACAACAGTACATGGCTCTGGACCCTCCAGAAGTAAGCCCAGGTAGTCTGTCTTTCCATAGGAGCCCAGGATCAGTCACACTGTAGGTGTACAGACTGCTCTCACTAACATTAATCCATAGCCTCAAAGATTTGCTGCTGAGAAAATGGTCTCTGAGTGACAAGACTTGATTGATAACTGACAGCTTCTTTATTCATTTCCTTCTCAGCACCCACCAGTGAAAGCTACATCTACAGTATAAGCGGTTTCACAGGAAACCCAGCCTGTCTGGGCACAGCCGCTCCATGCCTACAGCCTCCAGTCAGGGCACACCAGGTCCTTTTTGCCAAGCTTCCTCACTAGTCTCACTTCCTGGAGTCTCTGCCAAGCCAAGTGACAATCTCTGGTCTTCCTGCTGTAGCAAGTGCTGGTTAAAGGTCCCCTGCTTTTCTCATGTGCTGTATCTTTGTTTATTTCCACAAAGATCAGGAATGGATTATGAATGTTGAATGCATCCTGATCTGGAACACAGATGGGTCAGATGAGAGATGACTGAAACTAAAAATAAAATTTAAAAAGTAATTCAAATTCAGCACCTACTATGGATTTATATCCCACTACTCACCCCACAGATACAGGCCCATTTGTTTCTTGTAATTGCTGCTGCCGAATATCTGATATAGTTGGATGTATTGTCCACATCTTAAAAAGAAATTCATTTATTATTTTATTTTTCTATATTTCATTTAGGGGATTGATTTTTTATTTTCAATAATATTTGTACTTATTCTTTGAAAATTTCATGCATATATACAATGTATCTTCTTCACATCCACCCTTCATGCTGCTGCTTCAGTTTCCCCTGGTTGGTCTGAACACATATCCCTAATTTATGTCTTAATCATATATATCCCATTGAATCATCTAGTACTCTCTATAAGTGTATGGACATCCTACTAATAATCTGATTACCAAGAGAAAGTGACTTTCCCTCCCCCAGCAGCCATCAACTGCCAATAACTCCTCAGCAAGACAAGTGAGGTCTTGGGATTCTCTTCCCCAACCATTTTGAAATTTTAACTGACTTGATCTTGTACAGACCTTAAAGCAATATGTTATACACATTTTCAAAGAGATCTAATTGAGAGTTATGATGGTAAACAACTAATTCTTATCATGAATTTTATATCATATCAATAACTTTCGGGATCCTGCTTGTAGGTGTACTGGAAGAAAATGAAATCAATACATCAAAGGGATTACTGCTCTCCTGTCTTCACGGACTTGTTAGTCACAATAGACAAGGTGTGGAACCAATCCTGAAGTGTATCATTGGGCGATTAGATACAGAAGGCATGTAATATGTATATAATATACATAATATAATATTTGCAACATTAAAAAATCCCTGTCACTATCAACAATGGTCATACAAATGGGCAACAAAGCCTCTGGGCACATCATTAGGAATCATCTAAATTCAAGTCAGCCTTGGAGAATATCTGTGAGAGATTGTCATGATCACAGCAATTGATATGGAAAACCCATCTTAGTTGTGGGAAGAACCCTGGGCTGTATAAAACAGAGAGACAAGCTGAGGAGTAGCAACATTAGTTCACTGCTCTGCTCTTGACTATGTTTGCAGTGTGACCAGTTCTCTGCTGCTGCTGTGACTTCCCTGCTACGATGGACTATAACTTGGAATTCTGAACCACATAAGCTTTATTTTCCTGATGTTGCTTTTGTCGGGGTATTTTGTCACAGCAAGAGTAAAAGAAACTAAGGTATTATGCAAAAATATATTTATCTATTTAGCTCTAACAACTAAAGAGCTATATAATATCACTTGCCACATTGTTGAGTTGAGGAAACATAATGAGAAGAGTCAAGTCACATACTGAAGTTGTTAAATTAAAATCAGTTAAGTCAACAATCAGTTAAGTTAAAAATGTGCATTGGCATGGTTGCCCTGTACCAGGGTTTAAGCCAATGAAAACTTCTAAAATTGAGTGAAGGGCTTTATGGTGAACTTTGAATATTGTGAGGCATTGAACTCTGGATTTTGAATAGATAAAATGGATTGGAGTTGTTTCTCAGCAAACAATCCAGTTTGGAAAATAAGTCAGCCCTAGCTAGTAAACTAGTTATCACATGAAAAGTGCTTGAAAGAGTGCCTGTCCAATAATTAAATGCTGGCATATTTATATAACACACAATCATACACAGCATATACACACATACACACAGCATGCGTGTACAATGAACACAAACACACATATATATGCAAAGAATATACAGGAATTTCCACAATACATACAATCATACACAACATAAA
This sequence comes from Peromyscus eremicus, assembly GCF_949786415.1. Lineage (NCBI taxonomy): Eukaryota > Metazoa > Chordata > Mammalia > Rodentia > Cricetidae > Peromyscus > Peromyscus eremicus. The sequence continues at coordinate 49,259,423 of NC_081420.1, read as the reverse complement.
CACATTCACACAACACACAAAACACACACATTCATATATACACACAACCTACATGTACACACACAGCACATATACACATATCACACAAATACACAACACACATGCATTCTTATATACACAACACATGCACACAACAACCATTTTTGTACACACCCAAGCACACAGCATATACACATGGATACAACACAAACAGCTGAGGACTATAGCATTGAGAATATTAGATGTCACAGATATATAACTTAACCTTTTCACCTGGAAATCCCAGGGTACTGAGTTTCCAGGACACCAAGAATATTCTCCCAGATCTTTGGTCTCCAGCTTTCTGATACAGGGCTCTTGACTCTGCCCTATACAGGACAGTTCTTAGGACTCTTTGCTTTCTGTCTTCAGCTCACAGTGCCAATAACAAGCTTTAAGAGGTAATTAATTGGGTGATCCCCATGTCTTTCTTGGGGTCCTGTTTTCCAGGTAGCCTCCCTGGTGATGTGAGTAGCAGTCCAGTCATCCTTGTTCCACATCTAGTATCCTGCTATGAGTGAGTACATACCATGTTTGTCTTTCTGAGTCTGGGTTACCTCACTCAGGATGATTTTTTCTAGATCTATCCATTTGTCTGCAAACCTCATGATGTCATTGTTTTTCTCTGCTGAGTAGTATTCCATTGTGTATATGTACCACATTTTGTTTATCCATTCTTCAGTTGAAGGGCATCTAGGTTGTTTCCATTTTCTGGCTATTACAAACAATGCTGATATGAACATAGCTGAACAAGTGCTCTTGTGGTGTGGTTGAGCATTCCTTGGGTATATGCCCAAGAGTGGTATAGCTGGAAACACAGGACCCCAAAAAAGACATGGGGATCGCCCAATGACAGAGAAATGGAATGAGATCTACATGAACAGCCTGGACATGAGTGGGGGTAATGAAGGGCGAGGGTCAAGGGAAAGAGAGCTTGGGGGAGCGGGAGATCCCAGCTGGATCAAAAACAGAGAGGGAGAACAAGGAACAGGAGACCATGGTAAATGAAGACCACATGAGAATAGAAAGAAGCAAAGTGCTAGAGAGGCCCACAGAAATCCACAAAGATACCCCCACAACAGACTGCTGGCAATGGTCGAGAGACAGCCCGAACTGACCTACTCTGGTGATGGGGTGACCAAACACCCTAATTGTCGTTCTAGAAACCTCATCCAACTACTGAGGGATCTGGATGCAGAGATCCATGGCTAGGCCCCGGGTGGATCTCTGGGAGTCCAATTAGCAAGAATGAGGACGGTTTATATGAGTGAGAATTGTTGAGACCAAGGTTGGATAAAGCACAGGGACAAATAGCCAAACGAATGGAAACACATGAACTATGAACCAATGGCTGAGGGGTCCCCAACTGGATCAGGCCCTCTGAATGGGTGAGACAGTTGATTGGCTTGATCTGTTTGGGAGGCATCCAGGCAGTGGGACCGGGTCCTGTGCTCATTGCATGAGTTGGCTGTTTGAAACCTGGGGCCTAAGCAGGATGGCTTGGCTCGGCCTGGGGGGAGGGGACTGGACCTACCTGGACTGAGTCTACCAGGTTGATCTCAGTCTGCGAGGAAGGCTTTGCCCTGGAAGAGGTGGGAATGGGGGGGGGTGGGCTGGGGGGAAGGTGAGGGGGGCGGGAGAGGGGAGAACAAGGGAATCCGTGGCTGATATGTAGAACTAAATTGTATTGCAAAATAAAAAAAAAAAAGTAAAAAAAAACAAAAAGAGGTAATTAAGTGAAGAAATGTTGTGCTTTCTGGCTTCACTTACTCCATGTATTTGTACATGGATTGGTACACCTTAACAGCCATTTAAGCTGTAAGAAAATATGAAGTAGAAATAGTTGTTGATTTGATTGCTTACCCGATTCTTTTTAAGTAGGCAGTGATCTCTGATGGATGGTATTGAGGTGACATTGTTTAACTCTAATTTTATGGATTTAAATTGCTTCATTCCAGCGTGTGGGTGAAGAACAATTTAAATATAAATTTCAAGTAACTACTCACCACAAAACAGTTTGGACTGAGTTTGCAGATTGTAGCCTGTGTCAAATGCTCCAGTCATTTTGCTCTCCCGGCAACAATCCTGTGAATTCTAGAGATTGAAGTCATAATGCATAATGATGAAGACCCACGGAGATAGAGAGAATCAATATGAAACCTCATGTTTTTTAATGTAGTCTTTATCACACGAAGAAGCTGTTTTGATGAAAGGGATTGAAATTGCTTCAGCCTTGAATTGTCAAACTGAGGGAGATTTTCTTTTCTCTCTTTGTGCATTTTCAAAATTAGGAGTTTGTATTAATTACTTATGGATTGCCTTAATTAGATCATCAGATGTGATGCTCTGATGTGTTTTTACAAATACTGCTGTGAGAAGTCTTCATGAGGTCTACTCTAATGTTGTAAATTACTGGAAACTGTAATGTCATAATAAACACTTTCTCAGTTGTTGTGGCTTGAAATCTAGCCATGAGAATAAGTAGGAATAATATAATTAAAATTTAAGATTGATTAATGAATATTAAAGGCTCATTCTCTATTTAGTTTTGACCCATGGAAGTGCTACCCCCTCACAGGTGGAGCTGATAACTGAAGAAGTTACCTACTGAGTCTGTACACAGTGAACCACTCAGCGGAATCATACTGCAAAACAAATACCATGCTCCTATTCTGAACTCTGTTGACTTGTCTTTTGTGATGGTTATTGTCAGTTGTCAGCTTGAATCAACTAACACCCAAGCGTCTTGGTGCAGCTGTGAGGGATTTTTCTTAAGTCATTTGAAGTGGAAAGACCCACCTTTTATACAGATCTCCTTAGGTGGGAAAAGCCACCTTTAATCTGGGCCACACCATCTGGTAGCAGCCTAAATAAAGGGCATGAAAGAAGGAAGCTTTTGCTCTTTGCTTGCTTGTTCTCACTCTTACTGGCAAGTCTGTTCCTTTACTAGCATTACAGCCTAGTACTTTCAGATTCTGGCATATACTAAACATCACTGAGACATCCAGCCTTGTAGAATGAACAAATACTGGATTCTTGAACTTCCCATTGGTATATAAGAGCCGTTGTTGGGTAACTGGATCACAACCTGTAAACCTGTTCTGTATGTGTTTGTGTGTGTGTGTGTGTGTGTGTGTGTGTGAGAGAGAGAGAGAGAGAGAGAGAGAGAGAGAGAGAGAGAGAGAGAGAGAGAGAGAGTTATTCTATCAGTTCTGTTCCTCTAGAATCCTGACTGATAAATACTTGTTCATTTGAAGACAAAATCTAAATCTTATTCTCATCATGCCATGCACTTCTTCATCTGTCAGAGACTGTATTGTATCTTCAATATTTTGTAGGGTCCTATCCATTTGGCTTCTGTTGTAGTAATGAAATACCATGACCTAGAGCAATTTGGGAAGAAAAGAGTTTATTTGTCTTATTTACATGTCCCAATCATGTCTATCACGAAGGAAAATCAGGGCAGGAATTCAAGGCAGGTACCTGGTGGTAGAAATTAAAGCAGAAGCCATAGAGGAATGCTGTTTACTGGCTTGCTCACCATGGCTTCCAGCCTCCTTTCTTCTACAACACAGGACCACCATCCCAGGGGCATAGCGAGCCATGCCCTCCCACATCAGTTATAACTCAAGAAAATATGCTAAAGACTTGACTACAGACCAATCTGATGGAGGTATTTTTTTTCAACTGAGGTTCCTTCTTCCAAGATGAAACTAACTTGTGTCGAGCTGACAAAAACTAATTGGCACAGCTCCTGCCATCATTTATTTTTATGGTATTCAAAGGGAGAGAAAGGAAGAAGGAGGAGGCTTAAAGGAAGGAGGCTGGCAGGGCAGCTAGACACTGATATGTGCAAAGAACATAAATAAAAGCCAAAAGGAGGGGTGTTGAACCATCAGTCCCAAGTTGACTTAAATTTCAATCTAGGGGATAGAGAGCTGGCTTAGCCATTAAGAGTGCATACTGCTTATGCAGAGGACCCAAGTTCAGTTCCTAGCATCTATGCTGGGCAGCTGACAACAGCCCACAACTCCAGCTCCAAAAGTTCCTATACCCTCAAATTCTTGCTTGGGTTCCCGTCTTGACTTCCCCAGTGTGGACTGTGACCTTGAAGTGTAAGCAAACCAAATAAATCCTTCCTTCCCCTAAGTTGCTTTTGTCACAGCAACAGAAGTTTCAATGAACACCTTGGTATTTTGTTTGCTGCCACATCAGCTGATCCCAGCTGTCTTGGCACAACCAGACTATGGCCATGGCTACTACAACAGAAAAATGGGATTTTTAGTCACTTGAAAAAAATTAAATGCCTTTGTCGGTGAAAGTTTTTAAACAACTCACTCTATGTAAAATACACAAATACATCACAGCAGAGGCACCATAGTTAGTCATAGTTCCCTCCTTCTGTCCATGGAGGCCAGCCTGTGTGCATTAGCTTTAGCAGTAAGCTCCTTCTAAGCCTAAGGGATGCACAGCTGGACCATTTAGAAGAAAAATCCCTAGATCACAGGAGAAAACTGATTTTTAATGTAAAATATTTCAAGTACTATGATGTAGCTCTGTTATGGAGAGCATAAACAAACATGTTTAAGGTCGGGGTCCCATCTCCAGTACCTCAAGCAAACAAAATAAAATTTCTCATGGAACACCAGTTCACTGACATTCAGTGTACAACTTAGGGGTGAGCTGAACTGAACTGCAGATAAATATGTGCCATTTTCATAGGAGAATACTTTCATAAACTCAGATCAAAGTCATGAAAGTATCTGTGCCCCCAACTATGCTTTAAATTTGTGGAACAAATTTTAAATGGCAATATGGTACACTTAGAAAAAGTTTAATTTGACAATTTACCCCAAAACACTTGGACCATGAATTGATTGACACACATACATACAGCTTAGCAAAATGATGCCCTTTAGAAGGTAGGGTTCCCTATTTTGGAGTGCATCTGAAGCCTCTGCCCTAGTGAGTATTTGTTGTGCAGTTGATATTTCTGAGAAGCTGTGGTCCATATATATCAATGCACCTTAGAAAGGTAGCCCGCAACTGATCAAAAATAACAATTGTACCAACGTCCAATTTGGTGAACTGATGAGTATTTTCTTGGTGTTATAAACAGCAGTGTGGGGAAGGAGTTGCTTAGAAGGAGCAGAGATAACTCAAAATCATCTGCATTATCAGAAATTCTACCCCACCAAGATAGATGATGACTCCAAACCCTGCAACCCTGAGACCTCTATACAACATGCAGGCAGCTCCATAGTCTGAGAACCGCTTTTCAAAAACAAAAATTGTTAATTTTCTATTACAGTTTTTAATTTGGGGGAATTAATCTACTTGCATAATTTTTCCATTTCTTTTCCTCCCTCCAACTTGTCACATGTATCCCCCTTACTCTATTTCAAATTCATTGCCTCTTCTTCTTAACATATAAATACAACCTGCTCAGTCTGTACGATGTTACCTGTATGTATATATTTTTAGGACAGATCATTTGGTTTTGAATAACTGATAAGGGGCAGGGGGCTCTTTAGAGAAGACTATTTCTCTTGCTTTCATCATTACTCAGTTGCTTGTAGCTCTTTGTCTAAGGCTGAGGCCTAGCGAGCTTTCCCCTCTCTAAGCCAACGGTCTCTCTTTCCACTGTTTGGATGGTCAGGTCCTCCACCCTCATAAATTGTTTGTTCCTTTTTCACTGCTGGGGATAGGGGCCTCAAGAACCTCTCAAGATGCTGTTCTTGCTAGTAGATGACCTTCTGTTTACCTCTTGAGGCCTAAAACTCCACTTGAGAGGCTGGAGTGATGGCTCAGTGATTAAGAGCACTTGCTGCTCTTCCAGACGACCTGGGTTTTTTTCACAGCACCTATGTGGTCACTTAACAATTGTCTTTAACTCCAGTTCTGGAGGATACAATGCCCTCTTCTGGCCTCCACTGGCACTTCAAACACATTATTTACATACAAACTAGGCAAACACACACATACACAAAACAAAAATGAAATAAATCTTTTTCAAAAACTCCATTTAATATTGTAATTATCATTGTTCTTAAAATCTTTAGTTTGGAAAACCCAGACTCACTGGGCCTAGTAGTGCACACCTTTAATCCCAGCACTTGGGAGGCAGAAGCAGGCAGATCTCTGAATTTGAGGCCAGCCTGGTCTACAGAGTGAGTTCCAGGACAGCCAGTGTTACACAGTGAGACCCTATATTGAAAAAACAAACAAACAATAAATAAATAACATAGTAAAATACAGTCTCTGTGTTAGTTTCCTAGAGTTTCTCTAACAATTTTCCCCCAAATTATAGTGAATGTTGTAGCTTACATGTGAAATGTTTTTTCAAAGGCTCACGTTTAAACACTTGGTCCTCAAATAATGGAACTCTTTGAGGGTACTATGGATCTACTTGGGTGTGGGGCCAGGGTAGCTAAAATGGGCCTCTGGAGGATGAGCCTTGCCCCACTTCTGCTCTGCCTTCCTGATCCACTGAGAAGTGAGGAAGTCAAGGGAGGAAGCCATGCATTCAGTTACCACTACCAGCTCCTTCTCTACAGCCCCCACCAAGCTGGTCCTAGCTGTCATGTCTTTCCCACTGCCTTAGTTCCATTTCCTGCTGCTGTGATAACAAAAGCAACTTAGGGGAGAAAGGATTTATTTTAGCTCACCATCCTAGACTGCAGACCATCACAGCAGAGACATCCGAGTAATAAGTGCTTGAGAAAACTGATCACATTACACCTACAGTCAAGAGAAATGAATTGATGCATGGATGCTAGTGCTCAGTTCACCTTCTCCATTCTTACACAGTCATAATCCCCTGCCTAGGGAATGGTCCCACCCACAGTGGGTGGGTCTTCCTACCTTAAGGAAGGCAATCATGTCTACAGGCCAACCTGATCTAGACAATTCTTCATTGAGATTTCCTTGCCAGATGATTCTAGATTGTGCCAAGTTGACAATTAAAACTAAGCACCACACTAACTATGATGGACTACATTGCCTTAAACAGTGAGCCAACCTAACTGTCTTCTCTTACATTGCTTTTGTCGGGTATTTTATGACAAGAAAATTAACTCATAAGATAACATAGATTTAGTCTCTCACTGTCCTATAGGTCAGAAGCCACAAATCAAGATCTGAACAAGTCTGTCTATATATCCCATGAGTACTCTTCAAAGCACAATTGATGCTTCTTCTTTCTCTGAGATCTTGGGGACAGCCTTCACTCCTTGACACATCACTCTAATCTCTGCTTTCAAGTGCTTATCAACTCATTTATTTCTTGTTAGTTCCCTTTGGCTCTGATAACAACCATAACCCATCCTAATAAACCAGGAGTATGCCTATATTAAAAGGATAGTTATTTCCAAAAAACTAATACACGTATTACTTTATATATATATTCTTGGTTTTAGGAGTTGATGTTTAGGGTGGCCACTAGTCAACCTGCTGTAGCTTTTTAAAAAGTTTATGCATTTTTGGGTTAAGGAAAATAATCTAGTTTCTCAAATGTTTTACTAAATGAAACATTTGGAGACACTAAAATTTTTAACCCAATGCATATTTTTTCATCTCTCTTCTTGATCTTGCCAGTGAGCTCCTATTTTGAACTTTATTTTTGTCCCATTTTCTTTAATACCTGAATTTGTACAAAGGAAATGGCTCTATTTTTTTGTATTCCCAGATCTCCCTCTTCAAACCCCTTCTCAGATGCTGTAGAATATTCCACTCCCATTCTCCAGTGTGTTCTCACCATGCACATATATGTGTGCTTGAGCAGCTGTATATCATGTTTGGCCAAGTTTAATACAAGTTGAATATGTTGAACAAAAGAGTCAACTTCTTTGATCATATTCAGTTTAATGCATAGCTTCCATCTCATTGTATTCATATTATTTTCTTCGCTTGACTGCTTTGGGAATAAAGACATAAGATTTGTGACTTGGTGCATAAGACTCAAAACATATTTAAATGGAAGAGAGGCAAAGACAAACCACTTTAGAAATTCTGCCTTTTAGGAACCAGGTACTTAGGAAATGAAACCACCATCCCCTTACACAGAGGGACAGTGGACAAAACAGATCTGAAAGCAAAATAGAAAGGAGTGGGCACCAGATTCTGATAGAGTGTTGGAGGATTCTAACACAAAACTTGCCGTCTCTTCCCCATCTGTTAAAACACTTCTGGTGCTTTCAAATCTGAATTAAGTGTTATACTTCCTCACAAAGGCTTTGCCAATGTTTTCCATCAGAATTCAGTGATACCATCATAGTATTCACTTTGAAAACAGTTTTATCAATAACATATGTCACTTAGTACACAAGAGAGCATATTTATTTCCCTGAATGTCTGGTTTGTATTATTGTTTGTTTATTCAGGGATTGCAAGATCCTTGGAAAATGTATTATATGTTACTCATATTCAGATAATAAATGCTAGAACATGACCATGCTTTGCAAAAGAGTAAATGAACAGTTGTTTAAATAACTATGGACTAGCAAACACATCCACTATTGTCCACAGTTAACTAAACTGTGCCAGATTCTCTTTCTCAATTGGAAACTAGTAACTTCGAAAGAAAAAGAAACTGTTGAAAGAGAAACAAAGGATGTGTTCTCTACTATCACCCCAGCTGCAATGGATTATGAAACTGTATCCCATGCAGTGGAGCACATGGTTGTCTCAGTGACTTGAGGGGTTCTAGACATCTATTCCAGGAGGCAAAAGGATCTGGGCAGGCACATGAATGAGTGAGCAAATATTCAGCACAGATGAGCAAGATAAGGAAGCCAAGTGTCTAGCCTACGTAAGTACATATTTAGTATGTTAAACAAGTTTAAATGTGTTAGTTCACCAATGCCTTAAGGTAGGAATTTAATTTAATTTTATGTTTGCATGTTTGCCTGCATGTATGTATATGTTCTATGTGTGTGCAATGCCTGAAGTGGACTTTAGCTGGGAACCAAACTCACGTCATCTGGCACATCAGCCGGTGCTCATAACCACTGAGCTCTCTCTCTAGCCCTCTAACTTATTTTTTGTTTGGACAGGGTCTCATGTAGTCCAGTCTGGTCCCAAACCCACTATACAGTCAAGGATGACGTTGAACTTCTTATGCTCTTGCCTCCACTTATAATATGCTAGGATTTCAAGTGTGCTCCACCATGCCTGGATGAGAGGAAGGAATTTTTTTTAATTTTCGCTTTATAAAACCAACAGAATAAAGTTCAGAGAGGACACAAGCTAATAAAACATAGAAGTTTTATAAAAGGCAACAAGAACTCAAGCCCAGCCGTTCTGCTCTTTGGCTTTACTCTATCCTTTCACGCTGAGGGAATTTGACCTTAAACTTCTCTTCATATGACTAATCCTTAAATATTTGAAGACAGATTCCCCTTTCTTGTTCTTCAGAATGTCCTCAATTACTTACATTGCATTAACTTTTCAATAGACTACATCAAAATTCTGAATTTTATTAAGATTTAGGCAAACTAATTCTTATAAGTGCTTTTTCATATTGACCCAAGAAAACCCAGTAGGCTCCCATAGTGTATGCAAAAGAGAAGAGGAATGTGCCTTGATAAACAGAGGCAGAATGTGAATAAGGCTAAATGGTGGGTGTTGACTCTGCACCATTAAGTCAATCTATACAACAACATCTGTTGTTGCTTGATTCCTAAAAGCATATGATATAAACTTGGGCAACATCAAGGATGGAAGTGATGACTCCAATTTTGAATCAGTCTTTCTACTTCCTTTGGTAAATATGACAATTCTGTAATGTTTATTTTAGCATATAGAGAAAGTGGAAGTAAGTGTTATAGTCTGTTTATGAAATATCCCCACATAAGCTTACATGTGAAAGTCATGGTTCCTGGTAGGTGGATCCAACCACTTCCGGGTAAGTGGATGGTAAGAGTTCTATGGGAAAATCAGTACCTCAAATCCATTTTTGTTGTCATCTTCCAATAAATAACTAGGATGCCAATGTGTTTGACATTAATAAACATGGTAATCAATTCTCATTATCAGCTTGGGGGGGTGTTAGAAGACACACCTAGAAGACATACCTCTGTTTGTGTATTTGTGAAGGAGTTTCCACAGAGGCAAGAAGGCTTACACTGAATGTAGGTGACATCATTGGGCTGGAGTCCCAGGCCAAACATAAAAGTGAAAAGGAGAAACTCAAATGAACTCTGGCATTCCCCATTCTCCGCTTCTAGGTTAATGTCATGGATATAGCTAATCCTGCTTCTTTTCCTACCCCATTGTGATGGATTGTTTCTGTGAACTGTGAGCCCAACCTCTGCCCCCTGCAAGTAAGTTGCTTTCTGTTAGGTATTTGGTCACAGCAACAAGGAAAGAAGCTAATACAATAAGCTTCATTATCATAACACACATTCTTCTTTATCGTTTTCTATGGTAGAATTTTCTATAGACTTGTCAACTTTGGGTCACTTTGAATACATTCACTGGGTATAGTGTTTTCTAGTAGTATAACAAAATAAACAGCACACTGCAACATTGGTGGCTTTTCAACAATCCAAGAATTATGTTCTAATTTGTTTTTTCAAAAACATGGCTCAAATTTCTTGTTGTATCATCTTTCTCAGTGTCTCCAGGACTTCATTGAGCTGAATTGATTTTATTTTAGGTGATTATAAATAAATGACTAAGTTATTCGCAACTTAGAAGCACTATCCAGAAATGATTTCATAGAAATTACTTCTCTTCAGTTGTTTTGCTCAATGTATGAATCCATGAATATCATAGAATACTCCAAACTCTTTCATTTTTATTTTTGTAAAAATGAATAACTGGTAAAGATAATTGGGCAAAAAAAATTTAAACACTTCAGATTAACTGAGCTGAGAGCTGGAGAGAAGGTACAGTTGTTAGAGCACTTGCTGCTCTTTCAGAGGACTAAGCATGGGCAGGCAACACACACACACACACACACACACACACACACACACACACACACACACCCTAAAATGAGTAAATGTAATAAAATATTTTAAAGTCATATAATGTATACTTTCACTGTGATGCATTTAAAATAATAAAATTCACAGAGTTAATTAAATGATTGTTTCCTGTGGAGAATGGAATAGGGTTTCAGGTTGTGCTAAAATATGTCCAAGAGATGAATGGTCATAATAGCTGCATCACCTTATAAGTGAATGTGATACTATTGATCAGTACATTTTAAAACCAGGACATGGGGATGAAATTCAGCCCATAGAGTGCTTACCTAGCAAGAATGAAGCTGTGGGCTCATGTGTAAACCTGACATGGTAGTATGCATCTGTAATCTCAGTACTTTAAAAATGGAGGCAGATGGATTAGAAGTTCAAGGTCATATTCAGCTACATAGTGAGTTCAAGACTATACCCTACCATACAGGACACTTGTCTCAAAATAATAAGAATGATAATAAGAGAAAGTAAATTTTTGCACCTCTAAAAACCTGAAAAAACAAACAAGTAGGTACTATACTGGATTTTATATTTGTAGCATCTGTTCTGGGACAAAGACCACCTAGATCTGAGTTCAGGGTAGAAGGCTAGAGTCATTACAATTCAGAGAGAAAACAAAGACTGCTTCAATTACAGAGTAGCTTAAGAACAGGTAACAGGCATCTCCTATAGCAAGCACCAAAACACAGGCAGCCTTCCTCTTGCCAGAACAAGAATGACTTTGACTTTCAACACAAACGTAAATAGGATTCTAATTCTCAACATGTGTTTTTCTGGACTGAGATCTTTGGCACTTATTTTATCTTTTGTCCATATGCTGTTTGAAAAAAGAAAATGTTTCCCAAAGTGATTTTGGAATTAAATTTTATGGTTAAACCCTCAAACATCTGAAGTTTAAAAACCAGAAAAACCTCAGCTTCCTTTAGGCAGAATGGGTGAAGTTTAAGTAGTGGCCTTTCAAGTCATGGGCAGGAAGGAAGTGAGCTCGTCACACTGCATCGGTTTTATGACATGACAGTCATAGAGTGTTTGTTAGAAACACTACTTAATCTTTGTGAGTCACCTCAGATACATAGCTTCCAGAAGTTTGTCACAGAGGGCTGTGATATAGAAAGCCATTAGCCAAGGAACAGTGACTCTAAAATGAGGCATCTATGCTGTTGGCAGCTTCCCTGTCGCTCCCATTGGCAGAACTCTATCCTTTTTCCAGTGCCCTCAATGTCTGAAAAACTTCCAGTGCTGATATTCAATTCCTACAAAGCCCTCATTTAAGCCAGATTTAACCTCTTGGGTTGCTAGAGATATTCCCACATTCAAACACCTTTAAAGAGTCAGATAAACATAAAAGATCTGAACTTTTTGAAACATTGGATGGCCTTCATGGGGGCTGAAATCGGGATTCATAGCTAGGACCACACTTTTAACACCATGTATTCATTCTCAGATATGTGCCATGGCATTTGTACTGCTTAGGTATCCATAGGTAGTCCCAATCACAAAAGGCAAGAGTTTTGATTGGGATGGCATCGGATCTGTAAACTGTTTTTGTTGAAACAGTCACTTAAAGAATATTATTCTGCCAGTCTATGAACAGAGGATGTCTTTATATTTTGTAGAGGTCTTTCACCTCTCCAGTAGCTTTTATGCTATAGGTAATAGGGGGCTTTTAGGATCAAGGAAATGTGGCATGATGAGTTTGTTGCTATGTGCTGATTGATAAATTTTAACCATATAAATGTACTGGATGTGGAGTTCAGTAGTGAATTCCAGCTGGTAATTAATAGAATGGTCTTATTATTGAACACTTAGATTAAGTGATGAGATAGATAGATAGATAGATAGATAGATAGATAGATAGATGATAGATAGATAGATAGATAGATAGATAGATAGATAGATAGATAGATAGACAGTTAGATAGATAGATAGATAGATAGATAGATAGATAGATAGATAGATAGATAGATAGATAGAATAGAGGAGGAGGAAGAGAAGGAAGAAAGAGCAGTCAAGGAAGGAAAGAAGAGGAGGGTGAAGAAGAAAGGAAGAGAAATGAGAAGGAGCAAGATGTGAAGGAAAAAAGGGAGAGGATGAGGAAGAAGAAGAAGGTGGAAAGGAAGGAAGGAAAAGAAAAAAGGTACAGTAGCAGCAGTGGAAGAGGAGGAGAGAGAAAAACACTGAAAAAAAAAGTCAGAGAGTTCCTGTCTCTAGAAGAGACAGAGGCCACACAACAATAAAAAACAACAAGTTAGAAAACACATTTCTAGAACACAGTCATGATTAACAGGTGTCACATAAAATAAGCAGAGTAATTATAATACAATGTGCTCAGTGTCCCCTTACCAAGAGAGCTATAGGAAATGTGGGGGGATTGATGATGGATAGCAACCTAGCAAACAGGCAGTGAAACAGTATAAAGAGTAAATTTAAAGGAGCCAGCCTAAGCTCTTCACATTCCATCAAGTGGATCCCATTAACAGACCAGCCCACACAGTGCAGTGAAACCACTGTCCTGTTACACAGACGGTGAGAAGTCCCAATGACTGAGTGGAAACTTTCAACATCTAGCAGAGGCTGTAGAAGATTCAGTGCAGATTAAGACTTATTACATATGTAGCAGGCATGGGTTCCAGCCCTTGAAAGGTGCATAGATTAACAAGTCAGTGACCTTGATTTTATTAGTAGAGTTACATAAAATTGTTTTTATTTTATTTTATTTAACTTGCACTGAGAGTGTCAGTCTTGCTCAGTCACTGACATCAACTACTTACTAAATCTTAATAGACAATGTTGGGATATAGTTAAGTGGTAAAGTGTTTGTCTAGGACCTGGGTTCAAATTCCAGTATAATTGATCCTAATTCAAATCCCAATATAATTGATAAAATGCTAATTAAGGACTAATAAACAAGATCATCCTAAAGTATCCCAATTCCCTACTCCTAGGCCCATTGTCCCTTCTCCTGACCTATGTCTCTCCTGTATCTTAGTGAACAGTAATATTATGCACTGAGTGCCTCAAGCTAGAAATCTAGGCATAATCTGGATTCATTCTCTCCATGTTACTTCACTGTGTCATCAAGTGACAAGGATTTTTCATTAAGTAATTCACCTCTGGATTCCCACGAATGCAACCTCAGTTTGAGGGTTTACTGTTTCTTTGCTGAGTTGTAGGGACTACCTCACAATGTAACTTCCTGATTCTGTCTCACTTCATTCCCTTGCTGATTTGCCCTTTCAGAAGCACAAATCTGATTCATTCATTCTGACTGAGACTGCCGGTGACTCACTACCTCATGCATAGGAGTTCATTATGGGTCACACTTCCTGGTGGAACTTATACTAGATTAATTTCTGTATCTATAATGAAATGTAGAGGTTAAAAAGCAACTTAGGGGAGAAAAAAGTTTATTTTAGCTTTTAGATTCATCATTTTAGTTCTTCATTATGGGGAGGGCAAGGCAAGAACTTCAAGCAGCCAGTTACATTGCATCCATTGTCAAAAGGAGAGAGAAATGAGTGCATGCTTGCCTCCTTGCTTGTACTCAACTTAGTTTCTCCATTCTTACACAGTTCAGGATTTCAGGCCTAGGAAATGGCACTGCTCACAGTTGCCTGTTCTTCCCATATCAAATAACTTAATTAAAATAATCCTTCACAGACAAACCTAGAAGCCAGTCCAAAGTAGAAAATCCTTCAATGAGATGTCTTCCCATGTGAGGCTAACATATGTCAAGTTCATAACAATCAATGCTAACCATTACATAATTTCATTTTCAACCCCAGTGGTGTGTAGTTCCCTGAATTTTGCATTTCCCCGAAATCTCCACTGTTGCCTTGGTGTTTCCAAGGGCACCTCCCACATTCTTCCTAGTGCCAGCAGCTGCCAATCTCCTGCTCTCCTTAAACTTTCCATTGGGCTACCAGGTTTTCTGGAGGTTTTCTTAGGAATCTGAAAATCTAAAACTGGTGGTCTGGCTTTTCCAGGAAGGAAGGAAGGAAGGGAGGAAGGGAGAGAGGGACGGAGGGAGGGAAAGAAGAAGGGAGAGAGGGAGGGAAGGAAGAAGGGAGGGAGGGAGGGAGAGAGGGAGGGAGGGAGGGAGGGAGGGAGGGAGGGAGGGAGGGAGGGAGAAGGGAAAACTGGATACAGTAAATTATGCTCTTGTAATTTCAGGTCTAGGGAGATAGAGACAGAAGCATTCCTGAAACTCACTGGCCAGCCAGTCTAGACTATTTAGGGAGCTATAGTGATAAACCCTGTCTCATAACAACAACAAAAATACCCAAGGTGCCAAATGATGCCTGAGGAATAACACTCAAGGGTAACTTCTAGTCTTCACATGCACTCACACACATGCATGGACCCACATGTACACTAATATGTATAAATGCCAAAAAGAAAAAAATCTGCACTGAGATCATGTATTTCTTAGCTTATACATCACTATATAAACTTGCCTTCTCTTCTACAGACAGACAGGACGTAGGCATTAGGAACCTACAGTGAATCTACATTGCAGTAGTGCCTCCCACTGCTTTTCCCTTGTGGTGGCTCACAATCACACCTAGGCTAATCCACCATCCATCATCCATGAGATTTGTGAACCACAGTGCTCAGAATTGACCTCAGAACATTTTAATACAACCGAATCTCCTTGGTCCAAAGTAGGAAAAGAAAAACAAACAAACAAACAAACAAACAACCTTCTCCCTCCTTAGAAGCTAAACAAACATTAGTCATTCTTTTTGAAATTGTTTTGGCTTTTTTCTCTTTAAAAGAAAACTAGTATTTGTTTGAAAATTAGAGCCATGCTGTGGTGAGGCTTGGAAGGTGATTTGCATAATGCACAGCACAACTGCACTCTAATCGCTAACATTTAGAACACCTTCCCTGGGAA
This sequence comes from Peromyscus eremicus, assembly GCF_949786415.1. Classification (NCBI taxonomy): domain Eukaryota; kingdom Metazoa; phylum Chordata; class Mammalia; order Rodentia; family Cricetidae; genus Peromyscus; species Peromyscus eremicus. Next base: position 49,243,526 of record NC_081420.1, on the reverse strand, counting down.
GGGCCATGCGCATTATCCCAACTCCCAATTCTTTCCAACTATTTCATAGCCTTTTTCCCCTCCACCTGAACTTTAGAAAATAGACACACACAATCCTGTTCCCCTTGCAACATGTTCATAAATCATGGCTTATTAATAGATGCCTTTGCTAAATTGCTTCTCTTCTGTTGCTTTCTCTTAACTCTCCTAGATCTTGGGTTGCTATGAGCAGTGTGAATCATATGTTTATATCCTCACTCCTGGAAATAAAATCCCCACCTAATGCTGTGTATTTTCACCTAATAGGAAGGAGTCAGTATAGACTGAGAATTCTAGTCTAGCAATGAAAATAAGCTTAATTTTTGTGCACTGTAATTTTTCTCCCCAGCAAATAGCCTGTGTTTTTTGTTTGTTGTTTGTTTGTCTTTTGTTTTGTTTCCTGCATCATGGAGTGCAGGAGAAACATTACAGCCTGCAGCACATATGTAGCACTGTGACATTTCTGGGTGTCTGTGTTAAGAGGACCATCAATTCTCTTTTTACTATGCCAAGATCACTGGCAAAGTTCCCATTCAGGAATGAACATCTTGCACATGATCAAGAAGAAAATTCTCAGGCTGGAGAGACTGTTGAGCAGTTAAAGGCATTTGCTGCTTTCACCGAAGACCATAGTTCAATTCTGAGAACCCAGGTCAGGCAGCTCACAACAGCCTGTAACTCAGCTCCAATGGACCCAGTGCCTTCTTTGGCCTTCCAGGAACCTGCCCTTATGTGGCATACACTCACACAGATACATACATACACATAAGTAGAAATGAAAAATAAATCCTTAAAATAAATAAAACCCTTAGTAAGCAATTTGAATTGTGGGGGCACCTATTTTTACCTATTTTTGATTGTGTTAATCAAGCCAATTCATATAACTTAGTGGGCTGTTTTTCTTTACAATGCTAGGATTTGTTAGTTTATTTTATGACAGTGATAGAAAATGAATATATCGATGTATAGTTTAATGAGTAATGTGCCCAGAGAGATCTGGGAACATACCTTTCTAGTAAGAGTAAACAATTTAACTAAATTTACACCAGTGGTCATAAATAGCAGCAGGCTTCCCTTGCTAACAAGATCTGGTATCTCACTGGTTATTGCACCTTTTGCAAATATTGTAATTTTTATGAGTAAACTCTGCAACAGAAAACTTTGTGGAGTTGTTGAACAACTTTTTTTAAAGCAACACTCACAGTCCAGCTCCAGATGTATGATACATCAACCGTTAATGACAACTAGTGAATAAACAGGTAGGATGAGCAAATGAAAGCAAAAATCATGAGACTAGCAAAAGGTACAGGAATATTATGTTGCCTAAGATGGAGGAATATTCTACTCCAACCAGTTGTCTCTCTGTGACAGAGCCAGCATGCTAGGATCAGTATCTACCATTAATACCATGTATTCCATTAAATTCATCTACAAATCTTTTCGTGTGTGTGCTACTGGAAGTTGAACCAAGGACTCATGTGTGCTAAGCAAGCTCTCCTTTCCCATAATGAGCTGTGGAGAACCAAGCTGCTGGTCCAAGGCTGTCTCAGAGGCCTGATGTAAAGACAAAAGCAATGCTAATTCTATATCCTTGCCCAGGGACAAAATTGGAAAGGTCTGGTCTGGTGCTGGGGCCTTGAAGGAGTTAAGGCTTTGCTTTGTGGACTATAAGAGACTAGAGTTATCAGTCTCCAAACCACTGTGTGCTCAGTATGCAATGCAGTTGAGACATCCTCTGCTCCTTTGTGCAACATTGTTTGATTAGCTTCCCATTGTATGATGGCCTTCTACTGACTCTGTCTCATTGCACCTCTACAAACTGTATAGAAAATGCTGTACTTCCTAGTAAACTTGCTTAACATAAGACCAAACTTATATAAGAACTTCTGATCAAAATTTCCTGTCTTCTTTATTTTCTGCTCTGCCTTCCCCCCTCAAGGACCTGTCAATGAAGAATGGCCTATTGGTCCAAGTCAATGGGCTGCTATTAGATTCTAAAAACTAGAGTGAGAAAAGATAGATGAATGGACTCTTCCTGCCTTGGAAAAGATGATCATGAAACTAGAGGCCAAATTCATACAATAATGAAAATATTCATGACTCTGTAACAAGGTGTTGAACTTTATAAACATGATAGAGAAAACTTGTGGGTGGAACATTTGATATGGTTCTCATGTGACTATTGGCACTGCCATTCATTTAGACTTTACCCCCAAAACTATTGTCTAATGATGCTTATCATTTTAATAATAGGAGGTAAAAAATGCTCAGGTGATTTTTGTTGCTGTTGTTCTTATTGTATGCAAACATTACTTATTTATTTACTCATTTTTATAGGTGGGTGGGTAGGTCTCCAATAGTGAACACCATGTGTAGAACACGGCAAACACTTCCTATAAGATGGCATCAAATCTCTTGGCACCAGAGATATAGGACATTATGAGACATCAGACATGGGCACTGGGAACATGACTCAGGTCCTATGCAAGAGCAGCAATTGATTGCTCTTAACTGCTGAGCTATCTTTACATTTCTGCTAATTTATCTTTCTTTTAAAAAGAAATATAATAAATATAGTTATATCACTATGATCAATAGGATCTACCTCTGTGGATCACGCTCTATTATAAAACATTCAGTAAAAAAAAGGTAGATTTAGCTCAGTGGTAAGTGCTTGCCTAGAAAGTGCAAGGCTCTGGCTTCAGTCTTCAGCTCCCAAAATAAAAATGGAAACAGAAACAAAATTACATGAGGTCTGAACATGTAAGGACTTTCTGGCTCACCATTACTCTCTAAACACTGCAATATAATATCCATTAGTCCAGCATTTACATAAATTAGATATTTTTAAAACTATCAAAGGCATGTGAGGGATGTATATCATATGTTCACAAATACTTTAATATCTCATAGAATGGATGCAAGCATCTGCAATTTTTGCTTCTGTGGAAGTTTTGAGAATCAGTTCTGGGTCAGCACTGTGGGTCAAGTCCTCTCAGGCTTTGTAGGTACTTTGTCCTTTTCTCAACTATTGAACTCTAAGGGCAAAAGGACGACAACAGTCACAGACAATACCTAATATGTAAACAACTAGATATGGTTATGTCTCAACAAAACTTTATTTGCAAAAACAATCAGCAAGTCTGATTCTGTCTGTGAGCTACAGAAACACAAACCCATCTTTAATTTATATACATATGTAAACTAATTAATGGGAATTACCTTTTCTGTCAGAAATTGTGAGTGCTTTCAAGTAGAGAACAAATGGTTAGTGCTTTCAAAACCCAAACGATGTACATAATTCATCCCAAGACAATTATGCTTATATTAGTTTATAATTTCAGCCTTACTTTTAATATGCAAATTGAATTTATAAACCACAATATGGTTTTATTTCCTTTAGATATGTTGTTTCAAGTCTCAGGTAACATATAGTTTTGTGTTCAACGAATCCAATATGTTTGAAGGATATCATCCTGATCTTGCTGGATGCTTGCGCTATAACACCCTTATTGGGTGCAGCTTCAGAATAAAAGCATGTCTTGAACACGATGAACAGATGCTCAACCACTATGTTACATCCCCAGCCATGGTTTGTTTTCATATTAGAATCAGAAGCAAGCATAAAAAGAAAAAGCATGACATTCAAAAAAAAAGCTCATGGTGTCATGTGTTGAATGAGAAATGCCCCCCACCCCCACCCCAGGTTCAGGAATTTGAACACTTCATTCTCAGTTGGTGATGCTGTTTGGGGAGATTCTGGAATCTTTGCCAGGTGGAGCCTTGATGCAGGAAGTATGTCACTGAAGGAAGGCAAACTTCCTGCTTGCTCTCTCCTGGTGCTTGTGGTTCAAGATGTGAGCTCTCAGCTTCCTGCCACCATCCCTGTCACTTGCTGCCACGCCTTCCTGCCATGACAGTCTCTTAACCTCTGGGACTACAAGCCAAAATAAATTCTTTCTTCTGTATGCTACCTTGATCATAATGTTTTATCACAGCAACATAGAAGTGACGAGTCTGGCTGGAAAGGCAGGACATAGGCACACAAGATACAAGGTCCTGAGGTCACAGATGCAGCTAAGTCCAGGCTGAACCATGCAGGCTCAGGCACCTCGAGTGGGTAATACTAACAGCACTTTTGTTGTTATTGTTTACTCTTATTTTATATTATCATACAAAGTATTAGGTTTCATTGTGGCATTTTTAAAACTAGAGTTGCACTTGTTGATTTCCATCACTCCCCTTGCCCATTCCTCTGGCCTCTGTTGGCCCCTGAAACAGTCTTCCTTCTGGTTTTATGTGACACATGACCTTTTCCCTCTTCACTTTCTTCGGCACCCCATGTCATGACCTCCTAACTACTCTCATTGCCTGTACCCACATTGGCCCCACCTACACACATACATATCAACTGCTTTAAGAGTCTAATTTACCACGTTTGAGAAACAGTGCTGGAATTAATGTCAGGCTGGAGAACTGAGAGAGATGGTCAAAAACCAAGTAGTTATCAGACATTTAAATTCCATTAAAAACAGATTTATGAAAAAAGGGGAAAATCTGAATCAAGGAGAATAAAGATACTGGCCACATCAGCATAAAAGTGTTGGGAAATATGGAAAATGGGGTCCACAGACAGTGTGGAGATGTTTGCAAGGAGAACCTAGACTTTAGAGTTTTATGGAAGCACAGTTGAGATTCCTCAGTAGAGAAGTTATAGTCACTTGAGAGACTCTTATTTGGTGTCATAATCAGCATTGGCTTGGGATGGGATAGTATTCTTGAAAAGCAGTCAAATGGTTTTCTAAGTGGCATGGAAATGAACCACTGTGTGCTGGGATTTGGAAAGTGTCAGGGGAAAAGCAAGGCATTTTTAATTTTTGACATAGCGTGGAGCGGAAAGAGATCTGTCAGAAGCAACTCTGGGTTTCTGAGTGAAGGTAATTGCAAAGATGGTAATGTTCTTCGAAGAGACAAGGAAATTGCAGAGTGAATCTAATTCAGAGCACAAGAGGCAGATTCACCTAAAGAGATGTCTGAAGGATGTGCCTTCTATTAACTTTCAATCTGGTGCAAATGGGCAAGAGGCCCCTTTTCATAATGGAGAAGTAGCCTTGGGAAAATGCTCTGTCCAAACAGCTCCCCAATTCACTTCCAGGGGTGTTTGATATCAAAGGAGGCTCAGTAACAGCAGGCTGCTTTTTAGGTCTAGACACAGAGACAGAGCAGAGATGTCCCCAAATTAGATAGTTAATATATTGGGGCTTGGCAGGCCAACTACCAAGTTCATGTCATGTGCAGGAGATGGGAGATGGGGGGTGCTGCTCAAACCAGCCCCAGTGTGAACTTACCTCAGTCTTGCCTTCCACAGCAAACAACCCATATTATATTGCTTACTTTGGGGGAAATAAATGTTTTTTAAAATATCTGTGTCTTCATCACAGATCAGAATTCATAATTTTTATACCCATCAAACAAAGGAATGATTGATGGTAAGTAATTTTACGCATATTGCTTTTCCTTTTTGTGTGTGCTTAGAACTGCACCTAGAGCTTCACATATGCTACACACACATTTCCTACCACTAAGATATCCCCTCAACCTCCATATTGATTTTATAAAGGAAAAATTACATACAAGTACAAGGTCTTACATACCATTTAAGACATACCAACAGATGTTATCTAAGATGTGAAAGCAGAACCATGTGTTTAGATAACTGTGAGATTTTTAAAATAACAATGAATAAATTCTCTGCAGGTCTAATCAGATCTGTCTGATCTTTTGACATTGTGACATGAGATTGTCATCTATGAATTTTATACTGGATAACTGGGTAATCAAAGTGCAAAAGAAGTACAAGAAAAATTTCATAATGTTTTAAATCTGTTTGTGATTTTGTGTTGGGCTATATTCAGAGCTGTCCTGGAGAAGGGCAGAGCTGGGACTCACAGCAGGAAATGCTTTCATTAAACTATCTCTAAGTAATAAAGTGAGATAAGGCAACATTGCTCAGCAAGCAAAGACCTTTGTTGCCAAGCTTGACTTTAGTTCAATTTCTGGAACCTACATGGTGGAAAGAGAGAACCAAATCCTACAAATTGTCCTCAGACCTCCATACACATGCCATTGCATGTGTATGCATGCATGCACACACAGACACACACACACACACACACACGCACACGCACACGCACACGCGCGCGCACACACACACACACACACAAATAAATTGAATTTAAAATTAAATGGAAAGTGAATGAACCTAAGAGCTAGTGTTGAGACATCCTGCTTGACAGACAGAATAATTGAAATGCATTCAAGGACTTCTGTAATAATATAATGAAATGATGGTCCCATTATTTCCCGAAGCAAGCTGTGATTTTTCACCAAGAACTTCCCCCCAGCTGTTTTAATTATTTGAGTAACCTTTGATGAATAAGAGTAAGAAATCAACTCACCATATTCTCAGGAATCTTACTATTCTTGTAGCTTGACTTTTAAAAATATTTTTGGCAATAATAAATTTCTTTAATGATTTTTAAAAAACTTTCATGGAAAGTAACAGAGGGCTGTTTTTAAAAGTAAGGGACAGTAAAGAGAATGATGAGTGAAAGACTATGCCAAGTGAAATTATCTGGACACAAAGAAAAGTAGTTGTATACTCCCATTAACGTGTAGCCTGTAAAGCATTCCAAATACACCAAGATATAGAATCCAATAGTGGGATTGGGGAATGGCTAAGCATTCACAGTAGCAAATGCATGGGGTAAGCATGTTTAATGTACATCACAAAGAATATAGCAAATAAAATCATAACAAAAGGTGAGTTGCTAAATGAAATTTTGACATGCAAAAGAAAGAAAGAGAGAGGGTGAAGAAGGAAGGGAGGGAGGGAGGAAGGGAAGGGAAGGGAAGGGAAGGGAAGGGAAGGGAAGGGAAGGGAAGGGAAGGGAAGGACGAAAGATAGGCAGAAAGGCAAACCCCAAACAGAATGTAGTAAGTCACTGGCCACATAGCTCAGGAGTAAAGCACCTCCCTGGCATTTACAAGGCCCTCAGTTCAAGACCCAATTGGTGTTAATTCTAAAATGGTGAGTAGGTTAATTTTCTTCACCATAGTGATCATTTCAATATCTACATATGTTCCATCCCATAATGTATATTTCTACATTTATAGAATTTTAGAAAATTGGGTTTTCTTTTGTGGTAAAACCTTTTTTATTTTCTTTGTAAAAGCATTGGTTTGTCAGAAGACAATAAATTCCAGTCCTCAGTTCAGAGGTAGAAACTAAGAGTTTGCAAGAAGTGGAGCCTGATGGAGCAAGCCAGTAACCCCAGCTACACAGGAGGCTGAGGAAGGATGATGTCAAGTTCATGACTAATCTGGGCTACAAGAGGGAGTTCATTATCAGCCTGGGTACCTTCGTGATATTCTGACTCAAAATAAATTTACTCAGAAAGGCTGGAAGCAGAGGTTAGTGGTAGAGTACTTGCCTAGCTTATGTAAGGTTCTGGCTTCAATTATTATAAAATTGACAATAATAATATCAGAGAGTAAGTGTGGAGATTCTGGACTCATTTTAACCTCTTACTTTGGGGCTCAACCATCTGTCCAGGTTCTTGATAGGCACAGATTCTGTGCAGAAGACATTTGTTCTGCCCTCTGCCCAGGTGAGCAAGTGACAGAGCCGTGCACCTGTCCAATATGCTCTTGTTCCTTGACAGGTAAGCCCTTAACACTTCCGTTCATGGCTCTGTTTTTCCTTGAACAGTAAACACAAGATGATTTTCTAGTTGATAATATTTTTATCCTGTGAATCAATATTTTCTAAAACTGTTTACTCAAATAACTTTAAAAAGATGTTGGCTTACTTACTCTTCTACAAAGCCATCCCATAGCTGAGGGACTCTCCTTCTCCAGTGTGGTCCTGGTGTCAATAACGTCTGCCTGTTGCTGAGCATCCGTATGTTGCCTTTCTCCTTAACTTGAACAGAATCTATGTTGTTACATTTTCTCTCGATGATTCTCACATTGGTAGGGACAGAAGCCAACGTGTTTCTGAAAATATGAAACAAACAAATGGAAACGATACAAATAACCTCACAGAAATAATGAGGTGTGACAGCTAACACCAGTGCAAGGCTAAAAGTGGAAGGGGGCTGTTACACTGCTCTGCTAAGACAGTGGGAGAGAAATACTGTACAATACTTCGCAAGAAAGGGAATTGTTGAAAGGAGATGAAAGTGCTAGGGGAGATGTCTCTGTCGGTAAAGTGCTTGCTTTGCAAGTATGAATATCTGAGTTTGGATTCCTAGCGCTCTGGGAAAAAGCCAGTTGTGGTCTGTGATCCCAGTGCAGGGAAAGCACTGAACAGCCAGACTAGCCAATAGGTGAGCTCCTGGTTCAGTGAAAGACCTGGTGTCAAAAACAATTAAGATGGAGAGTGACTGAAGACGACATATGATGTCAATCACTGGCCACCATGTGCACAAAGGTATATACCATGTGCAAAAAGGCATACAGCACACACATACAAAAAAGGGGGTGGTTAGGAGTAAAAGGGTAATGTTTTAAGAGAGTAGTTTGCTAAAGACAAAGGAGGCTTACATGTACAAGTACAAGAATTGGGGAGAGGAAAAATGTGGATGCCTTTGCAAAGAAGCACAAGGAAGCAGAGCTTAAGTTTCCATAAAAATTAAACATGGCAATGGATGCCTGATGGATTTATATCCAGATTAATTAAGAGCACAGAAAAGGGATTAAAGTTATGAAGGAAGAGTCTCCCTTTCTTCTGAGATGAGGAAGTATAAGACAAAAACAGGAACAAGAACAACACATGGTGCAGTTAATGGGAGATCAAAACAGGAACAATAGACCTTGCAGGTTAATGGTTCTGTTTGCAGGCAAGACAGTTAAGAACAAGTTCCTGGGCTGGGCAGTGGTGGTGCATGCCTTTAATCCCAACACTTGGGAGACAGAGGCAGGTGAATCTCTGTGAGTTCGAGGCCAGCTTGGTCTTCAAAGTGAGTTTCAGGACAGCTCACTCCAAAGCTACACAGAGAAACCCTGTCTCCAAAAACAAAAAACAAAAACAAAACAGATAAAAACAAACAAAAAGAATAAGTTTAAGTTCCTGTTTGCTTTATGTTTTTTTGACCCATCTGGACTAGATATGCTTGATCACATGTGGGTGGGTGGTATGTGGGGCAGGAAATATTACAGGATGTATGCTTGCCCCTGATTGTATGTAGGCAGGAGGTGTGAAGGCAGGAAGTACATCAGAATATATGTTTGCCCCTTATTGGACCTGATGGGAAATATGGTAGCCTTGTGGGTATGCTTTTATAAGTTTTGGCACAATGTGACTCATCACCATTTCCCAGAACCCCAGAATGGTCCTGGCCAGAACCCATTATCCTGGCCAGTATTTAATTAAAGCTTGCTTCAAATTTGGCCCAAAATTGTGGAACTTGTCTTTCTCTCGAAATTTTCAGGTTTAACAGAAGGGAGAAAATTAATGTCACTGGTGAATTTGAAATAGAGAAAGAAAACCTTTCAAGGAAACTGTTCTTTTTTAACTAGTAGCAGTAGAAAGAGACATCATGGAGGAAGGGACTGGACCTTTGGAAGGAGCAAAAAGGACACAGACATCATGGAAATTCTGGAGAATGTAGGAAGAGGAGGTCTCCTGAGTTAGGTGTGGGCAGTTTATTAGCTACTTTCCTGTTGCTTCGATGAAATACCATGATCAAAAGAAGCTTAGAGAAAAAAAATGTTCATTTTAGCTTACATTTCCAGAAGGACAATCCATAATGGCAGGAGGTAGCAGGATTAGGAAGCTGGCTGATCACATTTCATCCTCAAACAGGAAGCAAGAGAAAAAAATAGCAGGAAGCAGGGAATGGCCATAAATCCTTAAAGCTCACACCTAGTGGCATAGTTCCACTAGTGGTTCCATAATCTCCCACACACAGCGCCACCAAGTGGAGATCAAGTGTTTAGATAGATATGTGAGCCTGTAGGGGACATGTCTCATAGAAAGCACCACACCTTGGCATTTAGCCTACAATAACGGAAAATTGTGAGGGAGAAAGAGGCATAAAGAAGAGACTCAGTGAGAGAGAAGGTTTGGGAAACTCGAATGGGAGAGGGGAAGACTGACATAGAACAATCAAGAAGTTGGCTAAGGACCTCCTGGCAACAAAGCAGAGGAAGCCAAGCCAAGTGTCAGAGTTGAGAAGTGGCAGACACAAACAGATATCCCACCAAGGTGGGCACTGAGAACAACATGTTAGCCAACACTAGAATGCCATTCACCACAGAATGGGCTTCTCCAGTGTGATGGCTAGTTTTAATTGTCAACTTGACACACTCTAGAATCACATGGGAATAGAGTGTCAATGATGGACTATCTAGATGTGGAGGCTGAGAACTGAACTCTAGTACCATGGAGAAGCAGCAAGGGCTCTTAACTGTTGAGCCATCTAGCCCCTAAATATGTACACTATTTTAATTTACAGTTTTCTTATTGCTAATGGGACTGAAGATCTTTGCAACCTCACAATAACTATTTGGATTTCCTTTTCTATACTTCTATCATTTATATTTTATCCTTATTTCTCCTTTTTTTGTAAACTTGTTTGAACTAGTTATATCTTTTGGATATCAAATTTTTGCTCTTTCCCGTTCACAGAAAATATATTTTCCAAGTCTGGAGGTTGTTTATGTATTGCATATGTGTGGTGATATTGTTTCCCCCAATATGTTATGCACCCTAATAAACTTATCTGGGCTCAGAGAACAGAACAGCCACTAGATAGACATAGAGGCCAGAAAATGGTGGCACACACACCTTTAATCCTAGCATTCTAGAGGCACAGAGCCATCAGGATCTCTGTGAGTTCAAAGCCACACTGGAAACAGCCAGGCATGGTGACATACACCTTTAATACCAGCACTTGTGATCTCATTCTTGCTTGGGAAAGACACAGGCCTTTAATCCCAGGAAGTGATGACAGGAAGCAGAAAGATACATAAGGCGTGAGGACTAGGAACTTCAGGCTAGTTAAGCTTTTAGGCTTTTAGCAGCAATTCAGCTGAGATCCATTCAGATGAGGGATCAGAGGCTTCCAGTTTGAGGAAACAAGATCAGCTGAGGAATTGGCCAAGTGAGGTTGGATGTGGCTTGTTCTGTTTTTCTGATCTTTCAGCATTCATCCCAATACCTGGCTCCAGGTTTGTTTTTATTAATAAGACCTTTTAAGATTCATGCTACACATGTTTCCTTTTTTGCATTCCATTTCTATATGGTCATTTTTATCAACATATCATCATTATCATTGTGTTTTCCTATATTTTCATCTTATTTAATGAACATAAGCCTGCTTCAAACACATTCAAAAATCATAGTTTTCTATGTATTTCAAGTGGGTTGTTATAGCACTTTTATTTGCTGATTCCTTTTTTTTTAAGTCTGTGAATGCTATTTAAAGAAATTATATTTGTAACTTAATTTAAATTGATTTTGTTGTCTATTGTTTGTACAGACCATTACCCAAATATCATGTTTAATTTTCCCTTCTTCACAAATCTACAGTTCCATCTCTAGAATACATCACATTTCCTTATATATGTGGGTTTGGACTTCTCTTCCATCTGAAGGTATATTTTTGCTAAACCTACAGGGATATTTCACAACCACTGTTGTCAGTTTAGTTAGGAATATCATATAATCTCATTTCCCCCAGAAATTATCTTTGCTATTATTGGCCATGTCCCGAGAAAGGCAAAAGGGTGGATGAGAAGGGATCCTGGAGCAATTTCACCTTATTAACTTTGTGGTTACCTAGCAACCAACTGCTCTGCACAACATCAGAAATGTGACCAGACCTAAAATGGGTGATGATGGTTGATCTCAGTTGTCAACTTGATGAGATCTGGGATCATGTAGCAAATGGGCCTCTAGGCATGTCTGAAGGGGAGTTAACATTGGGATTAACAGAAGTGAGAAGAACCATTTTGTGTGGGGTGGTATTCCCTGGACTAGGGATGTATTATCATTCTCTTCTTGACTCTGGACATAATATTACCAGATGCCTGAAGTTCCCACAGGCATGACTTGCATACCATGGCAGACTGTACCCTCAAACTCTGAGCCAAAATAAATTCTAGCATCCTTAAATTGCTTCTGCCAGGATGTTTTATTACAATAACAAGAAAAATAACCAAGGCAGCTTGCATAGAACAAACATTTTTTGTTGAGACTTTTCTTTCCTTAACACTTCATATTTATTGAATTTCTTTATAAAAATCTATCTTCCATTATTCCATTGCTTATTTTATAAAATACATTAAATTTTTTAAAAGTTATTTATGTATTGAGATGAGGGCATTCACATGCTGTGGTACCTGCACAGAGAATAGAAGACAACCCACAGGAGTCTGTGGCTCTTTCCTTCCCTCATCTGGGCTGAAGGACTGAACTCAGGTCATCAAGCTTGGTAGTGCCACAGAGCCATCGATTTGGACCCCAAAGTCCATTTTTGAAAGATTGCAAGATTTTACAATAGCATGTTGAAGAGTACAATGTTGCAGAATTAATATAAAAATAGAATTTTAAAATACCATGGAAATACAGTCATCATCCAAGAATATGTAAATTATAGCAAACAATACAACACAGGCATCTATGAGATCCAATTAGATAAATATCTAACAAATGTATGTAATAAATTGTCTGATTTAAAATAGTCTTCAAACCTTGTACAAATGTTTCTGATGAGCAACCAAGCAAGCTAGGGTGATTGATGGATGCATATAAATAATTTATGACAATTCAACTACATTTACAATTCAGAGGACTGTGAATTTTTCACAAGAGGATGACAGAAGATGAAGGAAGACGCTTCAGAAGGAGCCACTTAAAATAACCTTCTGTTTTAGCCTCAAACACACTTTCAGTGTAGCTAAGTACATTTTTTTCAAGCTATCTCCCATTTTTACATCTGTTATTTTGATGTAATAGGGTCCCAAATATGAGGTTTTAGGAAGTGAGTTTAAAATTATTTCTTATTTTACAGCTGAGTAAAATGAAACATCAAATTAGTTGTGATTTAGCAAAGACTAAAGAGATGTGGTCGGAAAGGAATGACCTTTGAACTCTTTCCTTTTGTTCTTGCTTGTGCTCATATTTCATGTTGTTGTTGTTTTTTATTCCACTTCATGGTTTCTAATTTCTTCAGTTATAAAAATGGACAGGTGGCTATTGTTTACTTTAGCAACCACATTGTATTTTGTAGTGGCTAGACAATTTCCTTCGTGGGAGTGCTTTAAATTTCCACTAATATGAGTGCTATACTTGTCTATTTTCATTCCATGAACCAAAGCAAAACCAAGGAGTTCCAGCTCAGCCTTCCTCAGCTGGCTTCACCATGCCCGTGTCACCTGAAGGCTCCAGCTTCTTCAATTCTTTTTGCTGCTCATTGTTGGACAATGTGCTTCTGCTTTGCACGTTTCACAAATGGTGCATAGAAACTAATAAAAGCTACTGGAACAGGACCCTAACACTGCTGCATTTGCCTAACAGACACTGTTTTGGAGGACGAGAGAGTCTCATCTATCATAATAACCTGCCCTCCATCATCACGAACAACTCAGTTGACTCTGGTTTAATCCTGTCTTTCAAACAGACAGGTCATTTCAAACTGAAACTAATGCAAGTGAGAGAAAGGGATAGTGCTGTAATTGAATAGCTAAATTGGCAGAGAATAGAACATGGGATAAATTAGGACACAGTTGATGGTAAGAACTAAATTTTCCCTGACACCAGAAGCATAGCATGAAGAAAACCACTTAAATCAAACATGCCATCAAAACACTGACAAGTGTTCGACCACACTTTAGAGTTTATCTTACCAACATTTTATAACAGTGTTAGAGAAAAGGATTTCAAGCAAACTCAGTTAATGGAAAGATTACACATGATACAAATGGTTAGCAATTAACAGCAGTCAATAATTTATAATTGCAGAATTACTCTCTACCTAAATGACCCTGAACTGGTAGTATAAGAAACAAGGAGACAATTTGGTGAAAAGGGATTTGGGGAAACAATGGCTACAATAAAAAAAATCTTGCAGATAAGGGGCTGCAGAGATGGCTCAGCAGTTGAGAGCACTGGCTGCTCTTACAGAGGAACTGGATTGTGTTCCCAGCACTTTTATGATGGTCCACAACCATCTACATCTCCAATTTCAGGGGACCTATGATATACTTCTGACTTCTGTGTCCACTACACATGCACCTGCTTCACACACTACATGCACGTAAAACACATATACACATAAAATAAATAAACCTAAAAATAGCTCTCAAATAGAAGAACTTTGTTAAAAATACAAGGAATGAAATTAAAGCCAGTGTTACTGGAGGATGCCAAATGAGAACCTAATAGGTGGAATGAAGGTGCTAACCAGACATTGAATGAGTGGCAGTAACTAGGGATTAATAAAATCTAACCCCTGTTTCTACCCAATAACTGGGTAATGTCCAATGCTTCATGAGTCATACTTGTGTAATAGCCCATAACCCAGCCTGGATTATATACTGCTCTCCCTCAGACAACAGTAAGAGGTATGTGCACTGTGTGTGTGTGGGTGGGTGGGGGTGGTAAGTGGATTCAAGGTCAGTTTCAAAGCTGCACATAATGAGAATCAGCATGAATTGATGATGCTTGAACACAGAATGGGAACTGCACTGAGGTCCATTCAACTGGACCAGTCAACTTGGTGGACTGTGGGAGAAAGCATTAGCAGCTAGAGAGGCATAAAAGAAGCAGGGTCTGTGAGCAAAGATTAGGAATTCTTCTCTGGGCATGGTAAGTTAGAGTTGCACAGTCTGCATACTGAGTAGCAACATAAATAAGTCGTGTTAGCCATAGACACTGGACCAGGAGTGTGGGGGAATGCTCTTGGCTGGAGAGCATATTGGAAAATATATGTACCTAAAAGTACCTAAAACACTGAGATTAGATAAGATCATCTGGAGAGACAGTGTGGGCAGCAAGGGGAAGCAGATAAAACTCATGACAGAGCTGAGGCATCCCAGAAGTGAGGTTCAACAGAAGTAAAGTTTCAATATAGGAGTATAAGAAGGAACAGGTAGTATTCTGTGGTATCCAAAGAGTTAAAATATATGCATTTATAACAAAGACACATATATAACTACCAGTTTGTCATTATTTGAGATCATTTGTGACTTGTAAGGCATTGCTGGGTAGTGGTAAAACCCTACTGAGAACTGACCAGATGGGGTGTGTGTGTGTGTGTGTGTGTGTGTGTGTGTGTGTGTGTGTGTGCATGTATGCAAGTATGTGTGGACTTTAGTACAAGTGTACTTGGAGGAAAGAACTGAACATTATTCTTATTGGCTAGACTAGCTGGTCAACGAGCTCTAGGGATCCTGCTGACCCAGCCTGAGGTTACACATATATGTCACCACATCTAACTTATGTGGATGCTGGGGATCAGAACTCAGGCCTTCATGTTTCATTCAAGCACTTCACTGACAGCTATTCCACAACTCCTAATGCCCTCATTATAAATGTGAATAATTGAATGTGTGGTGAAGTCTACCTATTACCCCCAGGATCCTACTGTAGTTTGGATCTACAATGTCCTCCATGGACTCATATTTTGAATGTGAGGTATCCAACCTCCAGAGTCATTTTGAAGGCTATGGAGACTTTAGGTGGTAGGGTCTTGAAAGGGGACATAGAGCAATGGGTTATAATCACTCCTAATTTTGCCCACAGTCTCTGCTTCCTGTATGCCATTGTGTGACCAACTACTACCTTACATTTCTGCTGCCACACACAGCTGTTCTATCCTGCCTCTGCTGCATGATGGGCTGAAATTCTCTGTAACCAAAATAAAGAAATCTTTCTTTCCTTCCTAGATTGCTTCTATCAGGTATTCAGTCATTGCATTGGGAAAGTAAAATGATTCAAATTGAGAAAGTGTCAGAGATTCAACCATGAACAGTTTGACATCTTAAACAACTAGTTCCCCAAGCAATCACCTCCATCTCTGGATGGTCTTCCAGCAAGACACTCTGACTTCATTGTTTCCCTATTCTGGGGTCTGAAAGGCAAGAGATGTTGGAGCATGTGAGAGAGCCCCCATGTGTCAGTTCCTTTTATCACCATAGCGACAGAACATCTAACAAGAAACAACTCCAGGGAGGAACAGTAAGCTTCCAGCTGGAGGGCACAGAGTCCATCAGGACAGGGGAGGCATGACAGCAGGAGGCTACTGTCACGCAGCAGCTACAGTCAGGAAGCAGAGAGCAAACAGGAAGTGTTCCAGGGCTACAAAGCCTTAAGATCCACTACAAGTGACCCACTTCCTCTGGTAGGCTCCATACCTGAAGGTTCCAGGATGTTCTCAACAGTGCCACCATTCAAACCACATTGTGGTTGCACTATCACATTGTAGATGCATTGACATTTCCACAAAACAAACAGAACTTTAACTTTGTGCTTTAAAAGAATAAAAAAAAAAAAAAGGCACAGAAGAATCTTACATCATCTTTTTCCTGCCTTATTCTCCTAGCAGGAAAAAGGCTTATCAGCCCTACCCCTTTTCCAATAGAGGAATTCTATTTAAATTCACGTGGGTTCAGTCTTTAGTCAAAATATGCTTCCATCTCCTATGCAATCATCATTGTGTTACATTAAATCAATTAACTTTGTTATGTCAATTTTAAGGTAAGCTAGTTTGATTCAGAACAATTTCACTTCTGGGGAATTAAAAAAGAAAGGAAGGTGCCACAGCAATGTCTGCATCTTCTGTCAAGCACATTTTAGTGGTGGGAAAATTTGAAGGATTTCTGGAGAGCAAAGCTTGCCAAAACTAACAGACCACACTCCAGACTTTATCATGACCCGTGCCAAGGATTCACCAGGAAGAATAATTGCTCTGCCAAATGAGTGACAAGAACTGGCAGGTGGGCTCTTCTTTTCTGTCAGTTAATAATGAAAAGGCAAGGAAGCAGAATAGTGCAAATAAGAGCATATACTGGCAAGTGACACAGACTTCTCCAGTAAAGAAGGAGCTTGGGAGACCACTGACTCTAAAGGGGTTGAGGGCGTCCCACTTGGTGATCCCCTCCGTCCTTTTCTCTATTGGTCTAAAGGTGCCTGTGCACCCCTTCCACAGCAGTGGCTTGATCTCTGTCTACAAGAATTAGTGAAAATCCAAGATGAGAGTGGGCATCCCAACCTCCTCTTCTTTGTGCTGTAACAGGTACAGAAGCCCTCCTCACGTGAGAGAAAACAGTCTTCTCATAAAAAAAAAGATACTGTTGAGGACAAAAGGCCACAAGGAAAAAAGAAATTCACTGCCTGTTGCCGGGAGGAAATAGTCATCAAAATCATCCACCTAGGTTTCTCATGTTCTCTCTTCTACCATCCTTGGCAGACCAATAAGCTTTCTCTAGTGCTGGAAGTCATCTACTGTGCAAGGGGTTCACGCTTGAAATAAATGCCAAGGGCTATTTTGCTTTACCGAGACCCAGGACAACTCAAGAATAACATATTGGAGACCCTCTGTATAGACCAATAATCCATTATAAGGATTAATCCAGTTTTTAGGGTGGAGCCCTTATTTCCCAAACAGCTTTTCAAATTCTCACTCCTAAATATCATGAAAGTGGGGATCCAATTTCTAACACAGAAAACTTTAGGGGTACATTCATACCATACATAGTATATGCTCCCCAGGTTTTTGTATTTGATGTGAATTATATTACCAGCATTCCTCATTTTAGGTGAGGCCTAGGCACTCCATAGGTACATGAATCAGTTCTCATATTAAATTACAAGCATGTGTCTGCATTTGTGTGTGTGTCTCCTATCAGTCCTATGTCCCTAGAAAGCCCTAAACCTTGATTAATAAAAAAAAGTGGAAGGACATATATTCACATGTTCCAGATATTAGGGTGTGTCCATCTTTGAGGAGCTATCATCCTATAGCAGGTTGTAGGATAGAATATAGAAGAAGCAGAAGGCTCATGCTTGGGTCACTGTAATCAGTTTGTTGTGTGGATGTTAACTGAACTGAAGCATGGCATCCTGGATGGAAGACAGAGGCTCACCCGGTGCTCAAAAAACTAAGGAAAGGTAAGAGACTGGAAGCTAATGAAATTTACAAGGTTCATGAGGCTTCCCCTTGAGGTCATATCAACAGTATGCAACTGTTGAGAGAGAAGAGACTTTTCAATGGAACTGCCTAAAAATTGCAGGGGACCTCAGTTATACGCTTCCATGGTATCACCCAATCTGGGGCAGGCAGTGACACAAGAGTCACCCATGTGCTATAAATAAGCACCATAAATCTGTGGATTGGCCAAAGTTAGCTGTAGGTGGAACTGTTTCTTTGGCCAGCCATGTATCTGGGCTGAATAGGTATCTGTTGGTTCATGTCTCCCCAGAAAATGTCACTCAACATATTGAAACAGAATGAGATGCTTTTGGAAGCAGATGCAGAGATCCACAGCCAAGTACTGGGCTGAACTCCGGGAGTCCTCATGAAGAAAGGGAAGAAGGACTGTGTGAGCCGGGGGGTCAAGGTCATGATGGAGGAATCCATAGTGCCAGCTGACCCAAGCTCATAGAAGTACATGGACTCTGGACCAACAGTTAGGGAGCCTGCATGGGACCAACCTAGGACTTTTGCATTTGTATGACAGTTGTGTAGCTTGATCTGTTTGTAAAGCTCCTAGCAATGAGATCAGGACCTATCCCAGGTGCTTTGCTGGCTTTTGGGAACCTGTTCCCCAGGCTGGATTACCTTGCCCAGCCTTTATACAGGGGGAGGAACTCGGTCCTACCTCAACTTGATGTGCCATGCTATATGTTCAAGCCCATGGAAGGCCAGTCCCTTTCTGAATGGAGATGGAGGAGAAGTGGATGGGGAGGGGTGTTCCACTTTACACCAGAAGAATCAAGGCCCGTAGGGAGTCTCTGGGTTTCTCAAAGTCCAATATCTACATGCAACAGGAGTGAAGAAACACAGTCCTGAGCCCCATGACAATCGCTCTTCTCTTTTCTGTCTGACACATGGCACTGCACCTGCCATGGCATGTGTCCACTGTGTGGTTGAGAAGAGCAAGGAGAGTTCTTTGACTCTGTAAAATGCTAGGCTACTGCAGGCATGTTTGTTATTTCCATAGCAAAAATATAGTACTGTCAAACGAGTGTCAAATCTCTTTCATGCCAACAGGCGAAGACTAAAGGCTGGGGAAGAGGGAACGCAGAAAAGTGAAAGTCAAGGCTTAAGTCTGGAAGAGAGGTAAACACCACTTTCTGCCCAGGAACCATAACAAGGGCCAATCACAGCTCTGCTTCGCTAGAGGAGAGAATTCTGAAACCCAGCATCAAATTGGTTATTTGCAAAATGCTTGGATATTTGGAGAGCAAAGGAATTTACAGGAGAACGAACACAAGCCTCCACTCGGGATACGCTCTGCTGATTTGCGTTTCCATTTACAGAGATGAAAATTCTAAATTGGGCTCCAGCTGCATTTGAAGTTTCATCTTCAAATTAAACTGCTCTGGTGCCTCATGGAATTGTAGTTAATATATGGTGATTTGGGGGGTAAGCTTGACTCCCTGGCATACTGGAGCAAAGCTAATGAAATAAAGCGATTATGGCGTACATTAAGTGAATTAAGCTGGGTAATGCTGCCATGTTAGACGAAGGACTTCCTTTAGTTCTATTGAGGCTGGAGAGGGTGTCCATCATGCCTTGGAACGACTATGGGTGGGAAGGCCTTCGATAAAGAGTTGATTTGCTGAGTTTGGGGAAAGGCAAAAGAATTCACTCAAGAATTTCATTCCCAGAGGACTAAATTGCTTTCATGAAAAGTAGAATCTAAGATGTCCCTGACAGGGTGTTTTCTGAGTGGCTTATGCTTCTTCCCATGAGAGGAGTTTGAGTGCTGGCCAGAAGGCTTAGTGGTTAAGGGCACTTGATGCCAAGACTGATGACCTGACTTGGATCCCAAGGAGCCATATGGTAGAATGAGAGAACTTACTCTCTCAAGCTGTGTTTTTACCTGAACACAAGTTTTTACCTGAACACCTTCTTGGTGTTCTTAACAGAGGACAACAGGCATGGACATCAACCACCAAAAGCAAAGCAAGCCATCCCCATGTTCTATCCACAGAAAGCACTTGACCACCACTAGACATCACAGGCTTAATTTTTCTTCTCCCTGCTAAATTTTACAATGAAGAGATGGAGCTTTGGGAAGGCAATCTCATCATGAGGATGATATCCACCAGATGGAAACAGTACCTAAGTTAAAGAAACCTGAGAAAGCCTCCTTACCCCCTCCATCTGGTGAGAACCCAGCAAAAATACAGCTGTCCCAAGAACTAGAAACTGGAACCTTACCGGGTTCCTTGAGCTTGAACACTTTCATTTCCAAAACTATGAGAAATAAATTTCTTTATAAACTATCTAGCCTATGGTACTTTGTGATAGCAACTTAAAAGACTAAGAGCCAGAAACAGGAACAAGTTGGGCAGATACCTTCAGTATACTAACTAACAATGTTCACCCTCTTCCCATCAGAATCTTAATCTCCAGTCTAGAGCATTCAGGGAAGGTTTTCTTCTGCACCAACCAAGTGTACTGTAAGTTACCTTTTACTTCAGTTAACAGATGCATACACACACACATACACAATCAGTCCTTAATATTTCATTTTTGTGCAATTATGAAAAGAGACAAATTAAGTAATATGAAACCCTAAATCTTGTTTTGAGTCAGAGTCCTGTAGCCCAGGCTAGCCTTGAGCTGGTCAGTTTTGTGTCAACTTGACACAAGCTAGAGTTTTCTGAGGAAACCACAATTGAGAAAATGCCTCCATAAGATTGTACTGTAGACAAGTCTGCCGGATATTGTCTTGATTGAGATTGACGTGGGAGGGCCCATCCCACAGGGTATGGTGCCGTCTCTGGGCAAATGGTCCAGCATGCTATAAGAAAGCAGGCTGAGCAAGCCATAAGTTGAAAGCCAGTCAGCAGCACTCCTCCATGGTCTCTGCATCAGTTCCTGCCTCTAGGTTCCTGTCCTACTTGAGTTCCTTCTCTGACTATCCTAGGTGATGAAGTGATACCTGGAAATGTAAGATGCAATAAGCCCTTTCCTTTTAAGTTGCTTTTGGTTATGATATTTTATCACAACAATAGAAACCCAGCTAAGACAAGCCTTAAACTCACTATGTAGTCAAATATGGACTTAATTTTCTGATCCTTCTGCCTCTACTGCCCAAGTCCATTTGCTTTCCAATTAGGCCAACTTATATCCTTTCCTTTGTGAACTACAGAGGATTTTTTTGTTCTGTCTGATCCTGTTCAGCATAAAGGAAGACAGAATTCATATCCAGCCACATCTCATTGTCAATATAATTAATTTCAGTTAGAATTGTCATATGTTGTCAAATAAGTAATCCAAATATTTTAATTAGTATAGTATTACTTTTAACACTGCAACTTCTGACTTAATAAGTATTCTTATATCAAATATAATTTTAAAATTGAAATATTCGTGTCTTAATTTTCTAATAAGAAATTACAAAAATACTAAAAAGATAGTCTAGTTTAAGAACTGTATGCTGCTGCCACTGAGCTATATTAATGCAATGGTTATATCTTCTGTAATCCTCTGCAGCCAGTAAAAAAAGGAAAGTTGACTCCAGTGTGTTGAAGGACCTTGAGAGTTTCACACTGAGGATATTACAAGGCATCACTCCCTGTGAAGCCCCCATTACATCTTAGATGGGACTGAAATGAAGAGTTATTCTTTATGATTAAAAACTGTTAATGGCTATTGATGGTTATATGTCTCACATACAACAATGGTACCTGGCAACTTTCATGTCCAGGCTAACACTTGCTGTGAGGCTAAGCCAATTCTGACCAGACCAGGTTTACCAACTGCCAATTACCCTGGCACTTGAATCATCTTCATCTTCACTCAAGTGCTTCCATCTTTGGTGTCTCTGCCAAGCTGGCCTTAGCTGCTGGTTTAATTTTCAAAAAGGCACAATCATGCTCTTCTTCCTTTGGCTTTGTAGGGGAAACCCACAAACAAAATTGGATAGATGGAAAGAACAAACTATTACAGCTAATACGTTCTTCATGCAGTGGGTCCAGCTCTTCAAAACAGATCTTTTGGTAAAATTTATGAACTTCAAAGTGAAAGTAATCTCTTGATACAGAACGAGAAAGAAGAGCTCCTGCTGTCCTTTCTTGTGCCCCAATACTGCATGCATGTTGACTGACATAGTGTCTGGAAGGAAGCTATGCTCTGTCCCATCCTCAATTGTACTCAGTCTTGCCCAGCATGCTTATCTTCTTTTTTCCACATCATTATTATAAGCTTTCTACTTTACTTTCCTGTCAATATTTAGGATGATTTCATCATGCAGACTACTTACCCTCTTGATTCTGAGTAACTTCAACAGGCATGATTAAGTTCAAGGGACTAGAAGGAGCTAAGACACTAAGTTCTGGGTAATTCTCCCATAGCTCTCTCCCTATCAGGAACCTGATGGCTGATGTTCTTACTGGGGCTTCCATTTTCATTCCTTGAGGGGAGAAACAAAGGAGTGGACATAAGTGCCCAGGTTTCATACCTATTAGTTTCTGGGTGCCTCTGGATCTCCTTACCATGTACAGGAATATTACACAAACACCTATAACCATCCTTCACCATCCTGCCTTCAGAAATAATCGCCATGTGTCCTAGTCCATCTGTCAAAACTCTGATGAATAAATTTCCAAAAGGGACTTGCCACAAAGAGAGGATTTGGAGACTCAGGTTAGATCCCTAAGGCCTTACATCTGTATCCAGCGCATTTATGATAGAGAATAAGAGGAGTCAGTGTGCTACTCACATCACACTCAGGATGAGGGCATTAGACTGTGGCCGGATGCACACAGAATATCTAATTTCAACCCTGTATGAAGTCCAGCTAAGCTACAGAATGAATAAAAGACAAAACATTCACTGAAGATACTTCGCCTCCCTTCAATCCTGATCTGTCATGCTCAGAATCTGCAAGATCTGACAGGTCTCAAGTGCTCCCTTCCTCCAACCTCTCTTGTCAACATTTTTGAACTACCTGTGTCTGTAACACTTTCCAAAGCCCTCTTAATGAGAAATTCACTGTTCTTCTCTGTGTTAAAAGAAAATCTGCTGTTTATCCTGGATAAAATAGGTCCTGCATCATAAGTAATATTAAATTTCACCCCCAAGCCCTTATAATTTTAAGCACTTGACAGATGGTTAATGAGGATTTCTGCCTTTCATATCCCTGCAGAGTTCTTCTAAATAATAAGTGGTTATCTTATTCACCAGGTGTCAGTCTGAGTAATAAAAACGAATACAAATGATTTTTCATTATGTTAGTAATTTGAATCATAATTCTGTTTCCCTCCCACTTCCAGAAGCAGCATAGTGGAACAAAATCAATGTCCTTTAGACAAAATATCATTACAATTGGAATTTTAAATGGATTCTCAATATGGGCCTGTTAATAAATTACTTCATGGTGAGTGTTGCCCAACTCTTTTATAGGAATTAAGTAGAATTGACTTACTTCTGTATCTTTGTAGTCATCAACACCTTGTACATCTAAGAGGAGAGTGGATATTGTTTTGCTCACATGATCAACATGCACTACATGCACAAGTGTTTTCACTCTGTCTCTGTCTCTGTCTCTCTGTCTCTCTCTGTCTCTGTATCTCTGTCTCTCTCTGTCTCTGTCTCTGTCTCGTGTGTGTGTGTGTGTGTGTGTGTGTGTGTGTGTGTGTGTGTGTGTGTGTTTGCGCGCATATACACATGCTTCTATCAAAATCCCATCTGGACACAATTCATTCTAGTATAGATAGCCTGCAAAGACTCTTTCCATTCAAAGTCTCTCTACATTTTAGTACAACTTACCTATCCCTAACTGTTGGCATTTTTTCGATAAAAAATGAAATTTGTCTATAAAGGATCAAAGATAATATATTAGTGGGGAAAAGTTAGCTTTACATTCTACAGACTCCTACCAACCCTTGGAACCCTAACTTTGGTCTCTTCTCCCAACAGTAACACAGTAGTTACTCTGAGATGGAATCATGTGAGATCTTTTAAAACTGTATTCTAAGAGGGTAAAGAATTCTACTTCCAACCATTCGCCTTTAAGATCTCTTTCTGAAACACTCTAGCTATGACAGGAAATACCAGGGGACAACCTGCAAGAGCCAGTTCTCTTTACTATTCAGTGCCTATCAAAATCATAATGATATTCTTCAGGGGATCAAACCCAGATCATCAGGCCTGGTGGTAAGTGCATTTACTGGCTGAACCATCTCCAAGGCCATGACTTCTTAGAGTATGCACCTCTGTGGCAGTAAGCAAAGAGCAGGCGAGATTCTTATGCCATGTCTGTTATTTTACAATGAGCAAATTCAGGAAGAATTTGTTTAGGCTCGTTGTTTTACAGGAGTCAGCCTACAGTTGCTTGGTTCCATGCACTCGGGCCATCTTGGTGGCCAAAGTCCATGGCAGAAGTTGCTTTTCACTTCCTGGTAAACATAAAACAGGGCAAAGGAGACAGGAAGGGTTCACATTCAAGAGATAAAAGAGCCCACATCAAGTGACCTACTACTTCCAGCTAGGTGTCAGGTCCCAACATCTCTTTCAAATAGCACCACCATCTGGGGACCACCAAGACCTGTGGGAGACTCCACTCCTGTCAGGATGAAATGTTTTCATAGCTTCATGTTGCTCTATCTATGGGCATTGTAGCCCCCCCCCCGCCTTTCCTACACACACCTGTTCTCTGATACCAAGTAACCAATGCTCTAGCACCCTCATTTTAATGAGCACGTTATGATGCATCATCCTTCCTTTATGGAATATAAGTGATGGAATGTGTTGAAAAGGGATTTTTAGCATAAAAAAGACAAACAGTCCCACACAGCATCAAAGACCATTGCAATGTAGTATTGTATTAGTCTGTTCTTGTTACTATAACAAACTATATGAGAAAGTCAACAGGAAGGAGGGTCCAGTCTGGTGCCAGCTGCATTGCACTAGATGTAAAAAGTGGGTGAACATGAAGGCAGCAAGAGCACGTTGTATAGAAAACTTCCTGTGTCACAGTGAGCATAAAGAGTTGGGGGAAAGGACCAGGGGCAAAGTCTTCCCTTCAGTCTGGATGTGGTGGTGCATGCCTGCAATCCCAGCACATGGGAGGTGGAGGCAGAGGCAGGAGATTCAAGAATTGAAGGTCAGCCTTAGCTACATGGTGAATTAGAGTCCAGCTTGGTGGGCTATTATATTAGACCCAGCCTCAAAAAAAACCTGATAGTGCATTCAGCTATAAACATAGTAGTCCTTTGGTGAATTTCCTGTTCTTATGGTCCAGGCACCTGTTACTTGGGTCACCTGCTGGGAATCAGTCCTGGAACTCATATGTTTTAGGGCCATTTTATATCCAAAACATAAAAAAAGAAAACCATATTTTAAAGAGATGGGGACAAAAAAAGATACCAGAAGAATAGATTTAATAGCTTACATTCCAGTACCTACCCATGTTCATTATATCACTAAGCTGATTCACAGGCAGGAGTCATTGGATTAAATAAGCATTGCTAAAATTTTAACCACATTCCTAAAGTCCACTGAGTCCCCATGTTATAGTGAACAGTGCACTTGATGTTTCTCAGGAATTTTGTCTATGGAAATTCTTTTCTTAAAGGTATGTCTTATTTTCAATGTTTATCTGTGTCCGATATGTGTTTGTGAGTATATGTACTCTCTGAATCAAGAACAGAGTGCTGGATTCCTTAGAACTGGAGTTAAAGGAAGGTGTGAACTGCCTAACACGGGCTCTGGGAACCAAATTCCAGTCCTCTACTAGTTCATGAAGTGCTTTTAAACACTAAGCCATTTTTACAGCCCATCCATGGAAGTTTTAGTATCAATAGGCAATTAATGAAAGGTAAATGTGACTCTGAAAGAAATGTGAATTTGATTCATGTAAAATATTATTCCACAGGGAAGTAAACTTGTTATCAAAGTGCATAAATATGAACACCATTGATCAGGAAGTTCTGTTTGAGTGTAAACTATTAATTGAGAAAAATACTTTAGAGACATCAGCTCACTGCAAAATGTCAATCGTACTCAAGGGAAATGATTACTTTTCTGGACCCATCATAAAAGTGCTCCAAATGCTGCCAGAGTTGAGACAGAATTACCTATGAGTTGTAAGCATCTTCTGTGAAAATTAAGAGGTCACTTTTTATCTCTAGTTCAAAGAAACATTTATTTTCAGACTTGAAATTCTTAAAAGATTAGCATGAATTATCATAACTGCAAATCAAATCACTGTCATTTTCTACCCAAAAGTTATGATAGAAAGAGGAAAAAAAAAGCCTTTTCAAGGAGGAAAAAGACAATAATTCTTCTTACATCAGTGACCTGGGGAAAAATTCTGCATTACAAACTTATTTATTATATTATAGGATACATGATGACAGATGTATATTCATTATATGATAAAACTGCTTGATTCATTATTCCACTATATTCTCTCTTCTTGGGGTGTGTAAGTGTTTTGTGTGTGTGTGTGTGTGTGTGTGTGTGTGTGTGTGTGTGTGTGTGTAAAGGAGAAAGAAAGACCAAGACAGAGACAGAAAGAGAGAGACACACATACAGACAGACAGACATACACTATTTCCTTTCCCTTATTCCCTTTAAGACAGTGTTTCTCAGTAAATGTGGAACTAGTCTGGAAGCCATCACATCCCAGAGACCTACCTGTCTCTACCTCATAGGCAGCTGGAGTTATAGCCACATGAAACTATGCTTGAAGTTTTATAAAGATGCTGGGAATTCAAACTCATGTCCTTATGCATACATAATAAATGCTCTTATCCACAGAGTGTAGATCTCTTCTTACACAGTGGTTAACATGGTAGAAGAGTTGACCAATGTGAATGAAATATCATAACAAAAAAGCACAGAGAAAAATCCCAAAGTCATATTCTTATTAGTTGTTAAAAGAGAATACAATAATTAAACACATGCACACACACAAACACACACACACACATACACACACACACTGCAGTGAAGTCTATCTCTGCATGCTTTTAGTTTAAGGAATGTCCAATGACCAGTTTAAATGGCTCATTGTCACATGCAGAGTAAGAAAAAATAATTATAGTAATTCATAACCAAAGAGAGAAGAGTCTGTTTTCAGATATCCTAAATCTTATTTGGTTAAAGATATGAAAAGCATTTTACAGAATATAATTGACAACCAACTACATGCATGTTAAGTATCTCTGGGTTTATTTTTATTTATGCTTATATGTGTATGTCTATATGACTCTATGCACATATTAGTGGGAGACCCTATGAAGACCAGAAGAGGATGTTGGATGCTGTAGTTAGAGGCAGTAGCAAGTCATTCAACATTGGTATTGGGAACTGAATTTGGGTTCCCTAAAATGCTCTTGTACACTGTAAAGATTTGTCACTTGAATTGGTTTAATAAAATGTTGATTGACCAATAGCTAGCTAGGAAATATAGGCAGGGTGACCAAACTAAGAATGCTGGGAAAAGGAAGGGCAGAGAGTCAGGAGTCACCAGCCATATGTAGAGGAAGCAAGATGAGAATGTCATACTGAGAAAAGGTACTAAGCCACCATGTGGCTAAACATAGATAAGAATTATGGGTTAATTTAAGTACAGTAGTTGGTTAGTAATAAGCCTGAGCTACTGGCCAAGTATTTGGCATAATATAAGCTTCTGTGTGGCAATTTGTGAAACAGTTGCTGGGTGCTTGGGAGTGGCTGGTGGGACAGAAACTTCTGCCTTCACTGGAAGAACAGCAAGTTCTTTTAACCAGGGAACCATTTTTCCAGGCCCCAGTGTACTGAGCACGTTTGTTCCCCAAAGAGATCAATCTATCTGCTTGGAGATTGCTATAGAAGCCCCTCTACAGAGTGACTGGAGCATAGCATATCAGAACTTTGGGGTGAAAATATCTACACTGCTGTAAAGATAGACACAGATCAAGGCAACTACAGCAACACAAGCACAGGCAGTAACTACCTACACATCATTAATTTGTTACATTATTACTTAAAAATTTTTAACATAAAGTAAAAAGAAAACAAATCAGAAGAGCTTATGTTTTCACTTTATGTGTGTACATGTTCATGTGAGCATGTATATGTGTGTGTCCATGTATGTGTGTGTTTGTCAATGGAGGCCTGAGGTTGGGAGACTGATGTTGAATGTCTTCCTCTATTACTTTTCCACATTAAGTTTGAAAACAGGAACTCTCACTGAACCTGGGGTTCATTGATTTGACTAGATGGTCTGGCTAGAGAGTTCCAGGAAACCTCCTGTCCCTTCTTCCCCAGAACTGGAATTACAAGTGCAGACTACTACTCCCAGATTGTCCTGTGGATTCTTGGGACCTAGACCCAGAGCCACATGCTGAAACTGCAAACACTTTACAGACTGAGCCATCTTCCTAGTTCCTCTTCCATCCATTTTACCTTCCATTCATTTTCCTTTAGCCTCATCTCTCATCCACTCTTCAACCTATCAGTGGGGGACAAAATATCACAGTAGTGGCTAAGGACAGATGATTTCTTTTCCTGTCATAATTCCCATTCAAGAACAGGCAATACTTTAAGGGGAAGACCCTGAGATGCTGCTCTAAGTCACATGAAGGATAGCTGAAAATGTTTTAAACAGAAAGCAGAATTCACATCAGCAGGACTCAATTGTAATACAGCTTTTAATCATTTAATCATTTTTTTTTACATTTTTGTTGCCCATCAACACAACTTTTACAGTTATTTTCCTGATCTCACAATGTCAGAAAATATCACAAAGATTTGACCTCACTGGTACCACAGTACCACAGATGGCAATTCCTAGCACTGTGAAATTTGGAAGAATTTGTTATGCCCATAACCCCCTTATTAACCTTTATAATGAAATCACATAAAGTGAGCACCAAGCTTGGACTTTTGAAAACATGCTTCAAAATATATGACAAATAAGAGGAATTCCATCTTCAGGTCCATTCTCAATTGTCTATCAGGCCCATTCTCAATTGTCAGTGGTCTGTAGCTCATCATTTCTTTTAACAGGTTCATTCCTCAATGTCAAAGATACTGTCCCAGACCCTGACAAATTAAAATACCCTGCTCAACCCCTGAGCAATAAAAAGGAAGAGGCAAGAACGAAAGATGGACACTACACTTACACGGCCAATGTGAGTCTTTAATCTCCACCCTCAATTTTAAAATTGTAAGACACATGCATGTGTATATATATATATATATATATATATATATATATATATATATATATGTGCTTTATATATACATGTACTTTATATAAAACCACTAGTGAGCAAAGCCATGAGAGTATTTATCTATGAGCAGATACTAGTAACAAAGATACAGAGTTCAATCTAAATAAATAAGTCTATTTGCGATAAATACAAATTGCTACCACTGTAGGAAAGTCATTATTATAAGAAGGAATAAAGACTTAAGGTAGAATTAAGACTTAATTAACACTACCCTCAAAGCAAAGAACTCACTTACACTCAAGGATGTACACCAGGAACCGTGGAGGATGCTGCCTGATTATAGCTGGCTCAAGACTGGCTTATACTCGGCTAGCATTCTTATACACCCCAGAACAGCCTGACCAAGGAATGACGCCATCCACAGTGGGCTGAGCCCTCCTTTATCAATTAACAGTCAAGGCAATCTCCCACAGATAAGCCAACAGACCAATCTGGTCTGGGCAATCCCTCAATTGAGACTCCCTTCTTAAGTAACCCTAATTTTTTCTTTGTCGAGCTGACAGTTAAAGTCAACCAAGACCACCATGATCCTTCTACTCTAAGTTAGGATGTATACTCCTGGTCAAGTGACTTTTTCTTAGGTTGTAACAGTTGGGGGTGCATTTAAGGTGGCAATTTAATTTGCCAAAGGTCTACTGATAAGAGAACAAACTTGTAAGTTACACAGATAAACAAGGCTGGACACCTCTTTTATATTCTGAAGGGACAATTTGTATTTAAATAGGACAATATTAGGCAGAGTTTTGTTCCCTGCCAGCTATAAATAGTGCCATTCAGACTTTGAATATGACAAGATGATTACACACCAATGGAAATGGTAATTTTCTCTGATGCTGTAGGGTGCTTTTATTATATAGAAAAGTTATCTTTTCCAATTCACTCTAAAATACTGTTTTTAAAGAGATACATACAGGCATTATCTTAGCAATAGCTACATTTATTACAGTGGTAGGAACCTACCATATTGGTATGAGAATTTTCCTTTTTGTAAGCCATATTAGTTATTTTATCACCCAAGGTGTAATGTTGAAAACTGTAAAATTGAAAAGATAACATTTATCTC
Source organism: Peromyscus eremicus (assembly GCF_949786415.1). Classification (NCBI taxonomy): domain Eukaryota; kingdom Metazoa; phylum Chordata; class Mammalia; order Rodentia; family Cricetidae; genus Peromyscus; species Peromyscus eremicus. The sequence goes on along the minus strand of NC_081420.1, from coordinate 49,212,975 downwards.
TTTTGTAAGTATTGTGTCAACATGACAGAGATGAAAATACTATTTTATGCAATATAGCAATATAAGCAAAAAATACAAATCTGTATCATACAATAGTAAAGTCAAACTCCATATGATGCCATCATATGGAAGTTGACAAAGGAGGATCAGGAGGTTAGGGTCATACTCAGCTACATAGCAAGTTCACACAAAACCCTGCCTCAACAAACGAACAGAACAAAATATAAAACTAAGTGTTAGAACACAGGCTTTAGGTCTGATCTCACAACATGAATCAGATAAGTAAAGGAAGGAAGGAAGGAGTTGAATAGGGACTATTTGCAAAGAGAAAAGAGATCTGTGCAAGTGGGAAGAATACAATAGGGGGTAATAGGTGACATTATGTGAAGAGAGAGTCTAAATTGGAGGTTTCTATTGGGTCCCTACCCTTGGAGATCAGGAAATATATATACAAATACAGCCTTAAAGATGGTGCTAGAAGGAAAAACTCCAACCTAAAGAGGTTAACTACACCCATGAAAACACAGAGAATAAATAATCTCACACCAGCAAAACCAACTTAAGCTGTATGCTAAGACAAAAGGTTGCTCTCCAAAAGCTGAAAGCAGGTCCCCACTGCAAAGGGCACCACCCATACAATTTACTGAACATGGAGAAATCAAGCTAATTTATCTTTTATCATAACCAAGGAAAACCGTAATTATAACTATCTAGTCTTCAACTACATCAAAGACCTCAGAAGGATATAATATTACCTAAGTAAATATGAAGTACATTGCAAGCAACTTCCAAAAATCTAGAATGACAGAGACAGTTGTCTACCTGGACAGCTACCCAAAGTTCCTCTGCAACATTGAGGCATCCATCTTCTTCCTATAGGCCTAGAGTTTCTCAGTTGCTTCTCTCTGTGTCCTGCAGAATGTCTGGCAGTCTCCTCTGTGAAGCAGGAACTTGAAGGACCATCTCGTCTTGCGAAGTTCAGTGATCACCTTCCAATTGGTTCTGCATGTCCAGTCGATACAACATTTTGTCAAGTAGTCCAGGCAAGAACAGTTTCTTGCCCAAATGGCTATTTTTGCTAAGAAGAAGATAAACTCCATGTGGAGTGTCTTCAATACCTATCTTTCTCTTTTGAAGTAAATCGGTACTGCCGATGTGTCTCACTGTCCAGAAAGTCTAAGTTTTAAAAACATTTTAAATATCGTATTCTGTAGGTCTTTGAAGTGTTCAAAGATTACCTACCTAACTGAATTATATCTATGTATACCTAGAAAACTTAACATGACTATAAGTTTAACTATCATAGAAGACTAATTATTAATCTGTATTTCTTAATTATCCATTACAATTTAAATGAATTACATAAACATAATACCTTAAATGAGAGTATATATATATATATATATATATATATATATATATATATATATATATATATATATATATAAATCAACTCTAAACTTGTATCAATAAACTAAAACATTTTTAAACAGAGGAACTTGGCAGAGGAACTTGGGGTAACTGTCTAGGTAGACAACTGTCTCTGTCATTCTAGATTTTTGGAAGTTGCTTGCAATGTACTTCATATTTACTTAGGTAATATTATATCCTTCTGAGGTCTTTGATGTAGTTGAAGACTAGATAGTTATAACTATGGTTTTCTTTGGTTATGATAAAAGATAAATTAGATATGATATTTTAGAATCACAAATATAGGATAGATAAAATATTTTCTTTAATTTTACAAAATACAAATAGACTAGATATTATAACTGTAATTCTTGCTTGCTATATGTAATTTTACTAGGTTAAAGTTAAAAACTTCCTTTTGTTTAGAAAGAAAAGGGGAAGTGATGGGGGAATGTCTTTTTATATGCTGTCAAAATATGTTGCTCTGATTGGTTGATAAATAAAGCTATTTGGCCAATGGTGAGGCAGAATAATGTTAGGTGGAACATTCCAACCAGAGAGAGAGGAAGGAGAAAGGCAGAGCAGAGGACACGCTGCTAGCCACCACCAGAAGAACCAAGATGTAAAGTGCTGGTAAGCCACAAGCCACGTGGCAAAGGATAGGTTTATAGAAATGGGTTAATTTAAGATGTAAAAGCTAGCTAGCGAGAAGCCCGAGCCATTAGGCCATATAGTTTAAGACTAATGTAAGTCTCTGTGTGTTTATCTGGGTCTGAGCAGCTGCAGGACCAGAAAGGATACAGGAAACCTTCAGCTACAATATATCTCTGCTTAGCCTTGAAAACATACCTAATATGACTACAAGTTAAATTGTAATGTCTAACTACTAACTTTCATTTCTTTATATTCTAATAGTTGGTAATGATAACATTCAAAGATTAGCAAATTTCATTACATTGTTAAATGAACTGTATAAGTACAATATCCTGAACAAGATTAGAAATATACATACAATATTTTCTAACAATATCAATCTGAATATATATAATTTGTATACAATACATAAAAATCCAATCCAATGCAAAGTATTTAAAAATATCACCACAGAACTGCTGGAAGTATCACCATCCTGATTTCAAGTTATACTACAGAGCTATAGTAACAAAAACCACATGGTATTGGTATAAAAACAAACAGCTTTATCAATGGAATTGAATCAAAGACCCCAGACATAAATCTACACACCTATGAACACCTGATTTTAGATAAAGCCAGAATTATACAATGGAAAAAGAAAGCATCTTCAAAAAATGGGGTGGTATAACTGGATGTCTACATGTGGAAAATGCAAATACATCCATAGTCATCACCCTGCACAAAACTCAAGTCCAAGTCAATCAAAAACTTCAACATGAAACCAAATACACTAAATCTGCAAGAGAGAGAGTAGGGAATAACCTTGAACACATTGGCACAGGAGACAACTTTCTGAAGAGAACACCCATAGCACAGGCCCTAAGATCATGAAACTGAAGAGCTTCTGAAGGCAAAGGATGCTGTTAACCTGACAAAGCAGCATCCTACAGAATGGGAAAAGGTATTTACCAACCCTACATCTGACAGAGGTATAATATCAAAAATATATAAAGAACTCAGGAATCTAGACATCAAATCTCAAATAATCCAATTAAAAATTGAGTACAGATCTAAATGAAGAATTCTCACCAGAAGAATCTCAAATGGTTGAGAATCACTTAAAGAAATATTCAACATCCTTAGCCATTAGGAAAATGCAAATCAAAACTGCTTTGAGATTCTACCTTATACTTGTCAGAATAGCTGAGATCAACAACACAAGTGCTATGAAGGATGTGGAGCAAGGGAAACACTCCTCCATTGCTGGTGGGAGAGAAAACTTGTACAGCCACTACAGAAATCAATATGGTAGTTCTTCAAAAAGGTGCAAATCAATCTACCTCAAGATCCAACTATACCACTATTGGGCATAACCCAAAGGACATCCTACCACAAGGACACTTGCTCAACCATGTTTATTGTGGCTTTATTGATAATAGCCAGAATTGGAAACAACCTAGATGTCCCTCAACAGAAGAATAGATAAAGAAAACATGGTACATTTATACAATGAAGTATTACTAAGCTGTTAAAAAATGACATCATGAAATTTGTAGACAAATGAATGGAACCAGAAAAGTCATCCTGAGGTAACCCAGACCCAGAAAAATAAATACAGTATTTTTTCACTTATAAGGGGAAATTAGCCATTAAGTAAATGTTAACCAAGCTATAATCCATAGGCTCAGAGAGATTCTATTAAAAAAAAGAGGTAGGTATATGTACCACATTTTGTTTATCCATTCTTCAGTTGAAGGGATACTACTCAGCAGAGAAAAACAATGACATCATGAGGTTTGCAAGCAAATGGATGGATCTAGAAAAAAATCATCCTGAGTGAGGTAACCCAGACTCAGAAAGGCAAACATGGTATGTACTCACTCATAGGAGGATACTAGATGTGGAACAAGGATGACTGGACTGCTATTCACATCACCAGGGAGGCTACCTGGAAAACAGGACCCCAAGAAAGCTAATTTTTGAATGAGGTGTGTGGTGGCAGTTATTAGCAGCTGTCCTTTAGTTCTAGCTAAATGACACCTCCACCATAATAGTGTGTGTTCCCAAGGCCTTTTAAGGCATGAAACTGGAGTGGCACTTGTGGATCCCTTTTACCTAGGAATATTTAAATATGAGTAAATAATACACTAGCCTCACTGTTTTCCTAAATGTAACTGCCTCAGATTTCTCTATGAAGCCACCGATGCTTAAGCTCACATCCCACAAACCTTGGGAGCCATTCAATCAGGCACTCATAGATGCCAGATGTACTGAATTTCCTAGAACTGGAGTTATAGGTGGTTGTAAGATGCATGAAGTAGGTGCTGGGAACTGAACTTTGGTCCTCAGTGAGAGCCCCAAGCATGTTTAACTGCCTAACCATCTTTCCAACCCCCTGAAAACTTCACTAATACCAAATGCCTCCTGTTATTTGTTTTGTTTCAATTTATCCACAGCCAGACTTCACCAATTATGTACAGTATGGCCAATTACAAAGATGAATGAATGAATGATTGTACATAGATATTGTCTGATGTATACTTTAGTCAATGAACAGATGTGAAAAACAAATAAATAGCCAGTTCTCTTGGCATTGTACTTGATATTTTGGCAAGATACACTATGTCTATTTTGGTTTTAGCTTTTACTACTTAAAGCATAATTCCACAAAATCAACTATTACACAACACATCATATGTAAAGTCATAGACTAAAGGAAGATAATTGTTTAATCGTTTTAAGAAGGTAAGTGTTCAAAGACTCCCAGTTGGCATTTTTCATTGCTTAATTTTTGTTTGACAATTTAATACAATGTATAAAATATACTCTTATTACTCTCCTGTTGCTCCCATTTCTTATGTCCCTCCCACCCCTATCAACACTTCCTACCAGTCCCTTTCCTAATTTCATGACTCTTAGTTTTGGTTTGTGATCCATTGAGTTTCACCAGAGCCATCTATCTAACCCATGGATTGGAAGTGGCCATTTGGAGCTTGATGAAGTCATCAGTAGGTATACAACTTAAGACTATGATTTCTCTTCTCCAAGAATATATTAGTAGGAAATAGTTAGTCAATGAGGGGTAGTATCCATTTTTTCTTTCTTGTTGTTGTGATAAAACAGTGACCAAATGTAACTTGTGGGAGGAAAGGCTTTATTTTAGCTTACAGGTTTTAGTCCATCATTGAGGGAAGCCTGCAGTGGGTATTTATTTCACCTATGGCCTGGGGTACCAGTCCCTAGGGCATGGCCTCTTGGCCAGCTTAAGACCTGGGGAGCATGTATGCAGTTGCCTTTGTTCTTGTGCTCTTAGATGGTTAAGACTGAGTCAGGCAGCATGAAAGAGTGTGGGATGGGTTCTCAGCCTTCCAGGACTCTGCAATTGAATTTGCCTTATCTTGTATTAGTGAGTTGTTCCCCCAATATAATCATCTAATAAATAGTCCTTTATTAGTATTCTGTAGATTTCCTGCATTAGAAGCCAAGACAGTCACTGAAGCAGTGACCATGGAAAAATACTGCTTACTGGTTAGTTCTCAATGGTCTATTCATCTTGATTCTTATACAGCCTAGAACCACGTACCCAAGAGTGGCATTGCCTACAATGTCCTGGGCTTTCCCACATCAATCATCAATCAAGAAAATTGCCCGCACATGTCCGCAAGTTAATATGATGATGGCAAGTCTTAAGCTGGTATTCCTTGACAAAAACTAACCATTACAGATAGGCCCCCTTGAAAGAGAATGATCTTCTTCAAAGCTTGACTGTTGATGGATTCATTGCAACATGCAAACAATGGACATATACAGTATGCACATAGAGAAATAGGAAGATAAGGGATGGATGAATGGATGAATAGATAGATGACAGATAAATAGTTGACAGATAGATAGATAGATAGATAGATAGATAGATAGATAGATAGATAGATAGATAGCTTGAATTTCAACCAATACTGTTTATATTTTATTTAAAATAGTTGTTAATACTAAGCATGCAATAAACTTCAAAATTAATAGGACTTCAGAATAGCTGCCATGTGGCATAATGTGTATTTTATAATCTGAAATCTACCATGGTACAGAAGTATAATTTTATTTTATTGCAGACATTTTCAACAACTGCAGCATACTCACTTCCCAGTTTAATAATGAAAAGCAGGTTAATGTCCCATCTGCCGTGTGGTACTGTGCCTCAAGACTCATCCCTGGAATCCAAGCATTTCTTCTGATGTGTAAAAGTCTGCTTGAAAATAGCCATTGTAGATGTTCACACACATTCCAATCTTAGCTATATACAGTTAAATGGAATTTCAGCTGACTTGGGAAAGAGTCAAGCTCTGTAGCTTTAGTATTTCCAGAATAAGAAAATAGTATTAAACACACCACTAAGCTCAAATTTCAGATGGACAGTTGTGCTGGCTCATTTCACATCAACTTAACACAAGGTAAAGTCATCTGAAAGGAGAGAATCTCAATTAAGAAAATGCCACCATAAGACTGATCTGTGGACTAGCCTATGGGACATTGTCTTAACTAGGATTGATGGACTTGGTCTAGCCCATGTTGGGTGGTGCCATTGACAGGTCCGTGGTTCTGGTTTCTATAAAAATCATGCTTCAGCAGGGAGAATGCTGGTAAGTAGCACTACTCCATGCCTCTGCATCAGCTCCTTCCTCCAGTTTCCTGACTTGCTTGAGTTCCTTCCCTCACTGCTTTTGATGATTAGCTTCTCTCACTGCTTTTGATGAAATGGAGCTGTGAGTGAAATAAATTCCTTCCTCCTCAAGTTGCTTTTGGTTATGGCATTTTATCACAGCAGTAGTAACCCTAACTAAGGTAACAGTGAATGCAGTTTAGTGCAACCACTTTAGTCTTTGCAATATTTGTTATATTAATTAAAATTTGTCTGTGTCTCCTGTACTTTTTGCCAGGTCTTCTAAAACACTTCTTTTTTGTTATGTGTAATGTGTTGTGATATAGCTTGTTAGTTCCTTAATACAAAAATAGAAATCTCATCATATCTTTTCTCAGGGACAAACATGAAAAGATTGCACCTAGTGCCAAAGTATGGGACATTAGGAAAGAACATGGGAAGATACTGGCAGGAAGAGTTCATCAGTGGCCAATAGGAGAATCTGGTCTGGTGGCCAGGAAATGATTCTCAGGTAATAAGGCAGAAGGCATTGAAAGGAAAGAAAGCCCAGTCAGAATACAAACACACAGCCACAACAGAGATTTTTAGATGACAGAAAAATGAGACACTGGGGAAGGAGAACACCCAGGGCTCTTTCAGATCTATATGACTTCATTAGATGAGAAAACAACATTGTAGGTGGTTGGAGAAAATACAAACTTCAGGATCATGACTCCAAAACTCTTCTTTCAGATCTGCTACTAATGAACTCATGTTGTTTTGTGCTCTTTTATCATGCTGCTGCCTAGGGTCTTGGATTGCAAGGAAAATCTATTCTCTGGGTTGCCAATCAACAAAATGATCAAATAAAATAAACTGTACTCTATGCAATCCATTACTTAAATGTAATTTTTAGGGTCTTCTAACTACTGATTCATATGAGTAAAGTATTATAATACCAGCATCCAAATTTTAAGGATGTGAGGCAGAGAAAAGGAATAGCACAGTGCCTCAGAAGTCAGAAGATGGAGTCAGATGCCCTGGAACTGGAATTACTGCCAGTTGTGAGCTGGGAATCATGGGTGATTCCTAACATGGTGCTGAGAATCAAACTGGGATCTTCTACAAGAGCAGTATGTATTACAAACTACTGGGCAGTGTGTCTGCTCAGCTCCTCCTGTAACATCTCCAAGAGCCCACTTCTGCATCCTTCTTCCAACGTCATTTCCTCTATTTTTAAAAAATAGCCCACTGAGTCCTATTAGTGCTGCCTTTATACGCACAAGGGGAGAGGGCCCTCCACTGGTGCATGGACGACCTACAAGAGGCCACACCACTGAAGACACCTGACTCTCCCTCCTCCAGGGGCTATCAGGTGCTAATTTTCTCTCAGCTAGAGGTGGAGCTTTGTGGGCCCTTTGTTCAACCATGCTGGAATGTTGACTGGGTAGATCTTTGCTATCATAATTTATGGTGATATTTTATTTGTATTAAAATGTTTTTTGTATGTTAATAAATAAAGTTGCCCGGGGGTCAGAGCTATTAGCAAGCCATAGGAAAGCAGGGCAGTGGTGGCGTATGCTTGTAATCCCAGCACTTGGTAGGCAGAGCTGGGTAAGCCTCTGTGTGTTCAGGGATATAGCCAGTATTGGATACACATGCCTTTAATTTCAATACCAATCATAGAAAACCTGGAGGCCTATACAGACAGGACCTCAAAGCCCATCCACACAGTACACACTTCCTCCAAGACCATACCTACTCCAACAAGGCCACACCTTCTAATAGTGGTACTCCTTTTGGAGGCCATTTCCTCTCAAACCATCACAGAAGTTCTACATGTCTTTGATTTCTCTAATACAAGCCAATTTGTTCTCCTGCTTCCCCCACTTTGGGCCTTCATAAATTCTAAGAAACAAAATATCAAAATTAAGTCAATAAAACAAATTAAGTCATTTGAATACAAGGAAGAGTAATGGGTCTTACAATTATGCTGGCCAAGACAGCATGTTATAGGCTGATACAGGTAAAAACTAGACCTCTAGCACCAAATGTTTGTCACATTGTCCTTATACAGAACAACTTATTGAAGGAAGAAAAAGCTATTTTACTGATTAGAGAGATGTTTCAGCAGTTAAAAGCATAGACTGCTCTTGCAGAGGACCAAGATTCAGTACCCAGAACCCATATTGGATGGCTTACAGCCTCAGGCCTTGGGACATCTTACATCTCCATCCTCTTTGGACATCTGTACTCACATGAATATATCCTTGCATAGATACATACCCATACACTTAATTTTTAAAATAATTGAAAAAATATTTAAAAGAATGCTATTCTGATGAAATTTTAAGACCACAAACAGCTTCATGCTAAGGAATCTTCTGGTGGTTATGGTCTACATAGACCCTTGATCTGTAATATTTACTTACATCAAAGCCCAACTCAGAGCCAGGCTTTCAATTCTATAAGGACTGATAGAGGTGCAGAAGCTTTGGGGGAGATATTTGAAGTGAGCTTGGATTGACCCATAAGGATTAAGAAAGGCACCATCTCCAGGACATCAAAGGACTGGTAAAGCAGCAAGTGTTTCAGAGTTACCATGAGTTCAGAAGAAGTGCCACTGGTAACACTTCATCACTGATGAAGGTGGCTGCACTAACAAATGGACTTTGATCTCTCCATTTAAAGAAAGTACCATGCAGGACTTCCATAGCTGCAGAGAAGGAGGCAACGTCTCACTCCAAAATTTCAAAGGCCAGGATAACTCTTGTTCTGCTGCTTAAATTACTGGCTTTACTAGCCTGATCATTCTAGGGGCTGTGATAATTACAGGCAGAACTCTCACCATGTGTGCATCAGCTGTTTTTCTTACTGCTTTTGCTATGACCAAACATACAAAAAAAAAAAAAAACAGCTTGAGGGAGGAAGGGTTTATTTGGGCTTATGTGTGAAGATATGCAGAGCATTGTTGGGGAGACATGGTAGCAGAAGCATGGGGAATCTATTCCCATTATATCCACATTCAGGAAGCAAAGGATGGATGGAAGGATGGATGGAAGTGGGGCCACGCTATAAAGCCTCAACACCCATTCATAGTGACTTATGTTAACCTTCAGGAAGGTTCCACTGGCTGAAGATTGCACAACCGTATAAAACAATGCCATCAGCCCAGAGAACTGTGTTAAAATGCATGGACCTATGGAAAGTCCTTCACATTTGAAGCACATTTCTCTCTAGGCCCCCAGATCTTTACAGCCTTAAATACTGATCAGCCTTTTCTGTCAAAAAAAAAAGCTATACACAAGATATAAATCAACTCCTGGAGCCAAGTTTTAACCATTCCCCATAGGAAGAAATGCCAACAGGAGGATCACTCCTTAGACATATTTCCCTTGGGCCAAGATATCCCCAAGATCACCTTGGAAATAATGCAGACTTTAGGAGGAAGCCTGAGTAGTTCCTGACAGTCTCCTAGGTGGTTTGTGCTGCTCTCAGAATGCACAGCAAGATATCCAGAGAAGATTCAGTTTATCCAAGTTTAGAGTAGGGTGATGTCAAAAAGCAACTGCTCAAAAGCTGATATTAGCTCCTGATACTGTCTCATGATAAGAAAATGAGGGTGTCTCCATGCTGGAGACTTGACACCTGAGGATGCCTCAGCCAGAGGTATTCAGGGGAAAATGTGGAGGCCAGGGTTATTTGTCCCAAGGCAAGGTCAGAGGATAAGCAAATGATGAAGTCCCATTTTATACAATCACAAATACTTACCTCTTCCTGAGGACAAAGCCATATTCTGCAAAAATGGATGGGTGGATGGGCAGGTAGATAGACGATAGAAAGAAGACAGATGATTGATAGAACAGACAGACATATAGGTATAAAAATGGGCACATAGACTGATAAATATATAAGAAGATAAAGAAATTAGATAGACAGATATAGATAAAGAGAAACGATAGATGACAGGTAGAAAGATAGCTAGATGATAGATGATAGGCAGACAGATAATAAACTAATGGCAGATAGATATACTTTTTAACACACACACACACACACACACACACACACACACACACACACACACACACACACACACACACACACCAGGCATTTCTAATATTCATTTTTGTTTCTTTTCTAGTTGTTCAGGGTAAATTGTGTGGGGAGAGACAGGACAAGCTAAGTCAGCACTCCGGTCAGCTCCTGCCGGCTTGAAACAATTTAAACAGAGTAAAATGTCCACTTGTGGATCTACTATTCAAGCTGTCAACCACGTTACACCCAACCTTCATAAGAGCTCTCTACATTGTCTCTTTCTTTTTCTTTTTAACTTTTGCCTCTGATTCAGTTTTACTTAGCTATATTGGCTCATCCATCCATTACTCCATTAAAAACAGCATTGACAAATACTACTGCTAAATTAAGCTAATTGTAAGAGGCTAAGCATGAGACATTATTCTGCTGCAATGACTGAACACAAAGGCTCTATGATGGAAATGCTGATGTGGTGCATTCATGAAGGCTGAAGGAGTTAAGGAAGATGAAAACTCTCCAAATAGTGTTTGACACAGTAAATACCAACATAGTCATTATGATCTGATATAAACCCCTTGGTCTCTAGTAACATATTATCCTAGCCAATCTCCTGCTCTCCTGTTTAATATTTCTCTGTGTTTGAGACATATACTTCTTAAATTTGCTTTTCTATACAAATGACCCCCAAGTTTCAAACTTGCAATCTCTTCCATCTCCATCTGAATCTCTATGCTGGGTCTCAACTGCACTTGAAGCTTCGGTGATGCAGTGTACATGAGTGACCCACAGTTAGTCCTGCCCCAAGCCTAGACCTCCCTTTGACCATTATCTTAAAGTCAGAGGGATGAGCAACTTCCATCTATCTATAAATAACAACTGGAAAATAACTTTTCAAAATGTCTCCATTTACAAGGCCACAAATCATTTGATATATAAATATAATAATACATGTAAGTGGTTTAGGCAGCAGTCTGTCTTAGTTTCTTTCCTTGTTACTGTGACAAAAAATATCCAAACAGAAGCAACTTAAGAGAGAAAGCATTTATTTTCATTCATAGTTCATGGTACAATCATGGTGGGAAAGGGAGGGAGGGCATCAGGGCCTTGGAGCAACTGGTCATGTTGCATCTACCATTGGGAATAAAGAGCAATGCATGCCCATGATCAGATCCATCTCCTCTTTCTATCCAGTCCAGAATTCAGCCCATGAAATGACCTCACTCACAATTTAAGATGGAGATTCCCATATCAATTAATGGATTCAAGAAAACTCTTCACATGCAAACAGAGACCCATTTGCCTGATGATTCTAGATCAGTCAAGTTGACTACACATTTAACTTACTAAGGAAAAACTGAGATAACCCAAATATATGGAGAAGACATAAAACATCCCCAAATCTGTATAAATACTCAAAATAATCTCTGATACATTTATTGTATTAAAAGCAAAGTTTAGGAACAACTCTGGAGTTCTTCCAACACCAAAATAAAATGGACTTAGATGACATCAAATATTGAAACTTATAAAGACACAATGATTAATGTTTTTTTTGCAGAAATAAACAAGTAAGTGGATAAAGCTGAATAGAGCCTAAGAATGAGACATAACCATGAAGTCAAATGCCTCATAACCAAAGTAGTACTGCCAGACTGTGTTAAAGAATGCCTTGTTCAGTAAATGAAAGTTTACTGGATATTCCCACAGAAATGACAGAACATGAACCTTTGCTTCTCCCAGCATGAAATTCTACCCCATACATGTTATGAATCAAATATAAAATTATATTATACTGAGGAGACAAGATAATCTCTTCAGGGATTTGATATAAACAAAGATTTCTTAAACAGATCACAAAACTGCTACCAATAAAGAAAAACTAAGATTGCTTTAACTCATCACATGAGATGAGGTTGAATTGCAATGATAAATTTCTGGCAATAAATTAATAACATTAATAAATTATATTTATCAAGTTCCTTTTAATATAATTGTAATTATAGATTATAATTATATTTACATATAATTTTATAATTGTTTATAATTATAAATATAATCTATAATATTTAATTATAGACAAAGGACAAATAATGTATTTTTATAATTGTGTGTGTGTGTGTGTGGTGTATGCATGCATGTGCTCAGTGTGCTCATGGAGGACAGATGATAAGATTGGGTGGTAGTACTAGTCTCCTTGCTTGAAACAGGGTCTCTTGGTCACTGCTAAATGGGAGTAGCCTCTGGGGTTCCAGGGATGCTCCCATTTTGCCACAGATGCTCTGTAATTGCACATGTATAGTACTTCATCCACCTGTTTGTGGGCTCTTGGGATCCAAATTCACATCTTCACACGTATACGGTAATTGCTTAATTCACTGAGCCACCTTAGCCGTAAAAGAGCACTCTCTGCATGATGTCAATTATTTTCTGTCCATTGAAAATGATATGACTGATACACAGTCCATCACTTGGGAAGAATATGTATCCCATGGCTTTCCTGATGTATTATTTCCCATATTAGATTAGGGCAGGCTGATGTCAGTAAAATCTACCATAACCTTACTGACTTTCTTTTGTTTGTTCTATCTGCAACATTGGGCAAATGTTGATCTTTCTAAGATTAACCATGGGAATTTTTGCTTTATGGTAAGTCTATGAAGTCAGTTCTGTGAAGAACATATGTACTTGGATTGCTGCATCTTCTTGATCAATGACTCTCACCATCATTAGGAAATTGGCCCTTTTATGCCTAATCACATTCCTTGACCTAAACTCTGTGAGGAATCTTTATATTTGTATGTGGCCACTTAGGTGTAATGCAGACTTATTCATTGAGGAAGTAGTGATATTTCTTGGATGTTTCTATTGTCTGATTATATGGAGGTCCACAAAGCCATTTTTATGCATGGATATAGTGAACTTTATATCCAAATGCGTTCCTCCATCCCCTACTTCCTTCCTACTTCTCCCCACTACCACTTGCTTCACTTCTCCTTTCACACCATAGCATACATATGGGCTTAAGAAGCTACAAATTCTAGGTCCGACAACTGAGAAAAACATGAGATTGTTTTCTTTCTGGGACTGACTTAACTTAATATAATTACTTCCAGATGTACCCATTTTTCTACAAACAACACAATTTCTTTATTTACTGTGGCTGAAAATTATATTGTATATTCAAATCACATCTTTTATCCCTTCCTCTGCTGATGGGCCTCTAGGTTTGTTCTATAATTTGGCAATTGTGTATACCACTACATGAAACACTGATGTGCAAGTATCTCTGTGATATGTTGTCTTGAAGTCTAACACACAGAAATGGTATAACTAGATCATACAAATAACAGTATGTCTATTTTTAGTTTATTGAGGGACCTACATACTGATTTTTCATAGATGTTGGACTAACTTACAGTCCTACTAGCAGAATAGAAAGCTTCCTTTTTTCCCCTCACTCTCCTGGTCTTCACATCCTTCCAGCTCTCCAGGACAATCAACTTCTCGCTTCACCATACTGGCTCCCATACCCTGCATGGACCACTCAGATATACAGCATGCCCTTATTCTACCCCAGTGCTGCAATCAGCACATACCTGCTCGCCGTGAACCCACCTTCTGTAACAGAACTCCCTGGTGAAATCTGCTTGGTAACACCTGCCCTAACCAAGTCTGGACACTCACCTCTCTCACTTTGTCTTGCTTCTATCCACAAGTTGAGAACAAGAGCCAAGAAGGTCTTTCCCACTTGGCCTGATAAGCCACACTGCCTCTGGCCTCTGGAACCTATATCACGCTGCTTCAGGAAGTACACACGCTTACCTAAGTTGTCCCTCTTGCCTTTCTTGATCAATGTCTGCAAACTTCTCCCCTGTCAGTCAAAGATCTCTTACAGAGTAGCAAGGACAAGAGCCACAAAAAGGGCTACCATGTAAACAAGTTGCCTATAAGCAGGGCACCTGTTCGTGGTTTGGACAGCTAGACACTAGCCCCTCTGCAAGAACAAACATGAATCTCATGAAAGGCATTTTGTTTGTCTCTAGGACCCAAATCCTGGCTTCCTATCAGAGCAGAGCAAAAAACATTTGCCAATCTCCATAGAGGCTTCAAGACTAAATGGAGAAAATACAACAGAGAAATGTTTATCTATAAAAATGTAACCTGCTGTCTTTTCATTAGTATATCCAGCTATATCAATTTCTTGTGATTTATTTTTAGCTTACCTTTTTTTATTTGTATCAAATTGGGTCTTTTGCCAGGGTTGAGAGGTGACTCAGCAGTTTAGAATTCATATTGTCCTTACAGAGGGTCCAAGTTCATTTCCCAACACCCACATCTGGTCGCCTACAACCACCAGTGACTCCAGAGGACCTTATTTTTCTTTTAGCCTCTGTAGGTACCTCTACTCATGTACAACTCCCCACACATGTACACATACAGACACATATAATTACAAATAAAATTAAAATATTTAATAGTAATCATCAAATTATTATTATAAATTAAGTCTCAGAGAGAGTTCTAACTTCTTATGTGCTTTTACAATCTCTTGTTTTTATTAGAGCATCTTAATTATATAACTTAACTTTCAATATAGTTAGAATTAAGTTTCTCATATTAACATATTTTCCTTTCATCTCATTGCTCATTATATTCTCATTCATCCTTCCTCGCTTTAGAACAATTAATTTGTTTCTGCTGCTGTTTTTATTCAGTTTGATTTTTTTTTTTTTTTTTTTTTTTTGGAGACTGTTTCATGTAGCCAGGCTGGCATTGAACTCATCATGTAGCCAAGGATGACCTTAAAATCTTTTATTTTTATTTTTATTTTTATTTTGCAATACAATTCAGTTCTACATATCAGCCACGGATTCCCTTGTTTTCCCCCCTCCCGCCCCCCCTCACCTTCCCCCCAGCCCACCCTCCATTCCCACCTCTTCCAGGGCAAAGCCTCCCCTGCCGACTGAGATCAACCTGGTAGACTCAGTCCAGGTAGGTCCAGTCCCCTCCTCCCAGGCCGAGCCAAGCCATCATGCATAGGCCCCAGGTTTCAAACAGCCAACTCATGCAATGAGCACAAGACCCGGTGCCACTGCCTGGATGCCTCCCAAACAGATCAAGCCCATCAACTCTCTCACCCATTCAGAGGGCCTGATCCATTTGGTGACCCCTCAGCCATTGGTTCATAGTTCATGTGTTTCCATTCGTTTGGCTATTTGTCCCTGTGCTTTATCCAACCTTGGTCTCAACAATTCTCACTCATATAAACCCTCCTGGATGCAGAGATCCATGGCTAGGCCCCGGGTGGATCTCTGGGAGTCCAATTAGTGAAAATGAGGAGGGTTTATATGACCTTAAAATCTTGATCCTCCCAAATCTGCTTCTCAAATGCTGAAATAATAAGCATTTACCATCATCCCTGGCTTCAGTAAGCACAATTTGTGATTTAATTTTGCTTCCACTATGGGATTACTAGTTTGATTTTCATACTTCAAGTTTTAGTGCTGCAGTGTTGTTTTGCAATATATGCTTTTATTTTGACTAATCCCACCTCCAAAGAATATTAATTACATTCACCAACAGCTCCAGAGCCTTTGGAAGCATGTTTCCAAGTGTCCTATCTTATCTTCTGTCCCATTCTCTTATCTACTTCCACATTTGTCATACAGCCCCAAGTACATTATTCTTTTTCTTTTAATGCTCTAGTATTTTTCCTTTGATTCTTAACGGTGTCACTCCATCTTTCTATGGCTTGCATAGTTCTGGGGGAGAAGTCTGTTCTCATTCATTATTCATGTGACATGACTTTTTTTCCTTGGGGCATATTTAATATTTTTCAATGTGGTCACCTGCTTAACACCTCAAAATTCAATAAGGTTTCTTCACTCTATCTCCCTCTGTTGTCTTTCTGGGTTTTATCTGAACAATTTATCTTGCTATATCTTTTTTGAAATATACATTTTTTGTTTATGTACTGTATGCCTTGCATACATTTGGAAGGCAGAGGACAACTTGTGAGAGTATTTTCTCTCCTTCCACTGTGTTGGTTCTGAGATTCAAACTCAGCTAATCAGGCTTAGCAGCATGTGCCTTTACCCCCAGGACCACCTCACCAATCCTCTTCGTGTTATATTTGCATGCTTGCTGGTCTTCTGCAGTGCTTAGTGGGTTGTTAATCCTATCTAGTGCATTTCATTTTAGAAAAAAAAATACTATTTATTTAGTTACCATTCATTCATTTATTAATCTATCCATCCATTCATTCCCATGCTGCTCAGATCAAGCTTGAATGTACTATGTAATTAAAAAGAACTCTGAATTCTTGATCCTTCTGCCTCCACCTGAGTGTTTAAAGTGTCACCATTGTACACAGGTTCTGCAGGGCCAGGGATCAGAGCTGGTGCTTTGTACATGCTAGTCAAGCACTATACTGACTGAGTCACATTGCCCATCCTAGTTAACATACTTCTTAAGCTATAAATCCCACATAATTTATTTTGTCTTCACCTGCTCGCTCCCTCTTTGATAAGATTAAATCAGCCCAGGGCTCTTTAAAGCTTGCTGTCTCCTCCTCCATTGTCCTTGTTGTTTCTGGTTCTATTGATTAATCTCTGAGTTACAGCTCTTACTTTTGTATCTCGTTACATGGTTTGTAAGTTTTAACTGGAGGTTAGAAATTGTGAATTTCATATTGTTCACTGCTGCATGTCTTTAAAGAATACCAGACTATGTTCTGGCTCATAGTTAATTGTGATAAATTTAATCTTTCCAATGCTTATTTATAAGATTTATTAGGTTTGGTCTAGAGTAACTTTTATTCCTAAATTAATGTAATCCCCATTATGAAAGTGACCCCCCTCTGAAGCCTTTTCTCAGTGGTTCAGGAAGTAGAAATTCTTTCTTTTTAATCTTGCTAAGAACACAACTTATTGCCAACTCATCAAGAGCCTCCAAATTTAGGGCTCCACCCCTTCTGGAGTACCTTTCCCTAGCATATGTGAATCAGAACTGGTCTGTGGAGATGGGGACACAGCTCAGAAGTTCCAATCTCATGCTGCTACTGCAAATGACTCATTTGGTTCCCAGCACCCACATCTGGTGCTCACAATCACCTGTGAGTCCAGCTTCTAGGGATCCAGTTTCCTATTCTGGCCTCTGCAGGCAAGACATTCACATGTATGTGCACAGGCATACACATTCACATAAATTTTAAATGATAACAGTAGAACAGTATATAGACTTCTTTAAATATAAAAGAACTGAACTATGAGTTGAAGATCCCTAAGTTATTTTCAATGGCTACTCATTCCTTCTTTTCAAGAACACTGACAACAAACACTAACTACTTCAGACCCCCTAAATTCTGACCCTATCTTCTGAGTTAAGACAGCCACCAGGCTTTGCTCACTTCTGTCCACTGTGCTGTGACTCCAGATATCTCTCAGGATTCCATTTTCCTGAAGGTCATGGGCGTGTATTTGCTATTGTTCTATGAATTAAATTCTGACCCTATCTTCTGAGTTAAGACAGCCACCAGGCTTTGCTCACTTCTGTCCACTGTGCTGTGACTCCAGATATCTCTCAGGATTCCATTTTCCTGAAGGTCATGGGCCTGTATTTGCTATTGTTCTATGAATTAAAACTATTGTGCCCTACATTTCATTTAGCTTTTTAGTTGGTCAAATAAAAAGATAAAAATCAGATTGTGCTATCTCATATTGGACAGAGTTGGAATTCTCCAAATATCCTTAATATTTTCAACTATGAACAGTGTTTTTGTTTAGCTATAAAGCAGCCCCAAAGGCTGGCATGCTGAAGGCTCGGTATCCAGTTAATGGAGCTATCAAGAAACCATTAGGCAATAAGGGAGTTAACTTTACCAGTGGGTTAGGCTGCATGAGATCCTGTCTCAAATGAATGAGTAAATAAATGGATGAATGATAAATTATAGCTAAATGGACTAATAGGGGATAGGACCATATTGGAGGAAATGGTCACGAGGTAGCTCTCTGAAAGTATGTATTACCTCTGATCCCATCCTGTCTGTGTCTCTCTACTTCCTGACTGGCATAAGGAGAGCTCCTTTCCACAATCATCCTCTTCTTCCAGGATGCACTGCCTCACCAAAAGCTCAAAAGCATGGAGTCAAGTGACCATGGAATAGAAACTCTGAAATTATTAGCAAAAATAAATCTTTCCTTTCTTAGAGTTTTATCTCAGCTATTTTGTCATAGAGAAGAAAAGCTAACAAACACAAACATATTGTACAAATAAGAATATGTAATCTCATGGTCACCTTCTTATGATAACTTCATTATCAGCCACAACAACTCTTCTTGCCTTAAGACAAAACACATACAAAGAAAAACTGTTACTTCTTGCCATATCCAGTTTCCCAAGTGTCCATCATCTCTGGGGCTCATATGTGTTAACCATCATAAAATGAACATACTTTCCAAGATATGATACTATCACTTTAAAATTTTAACACAGCAAAAAGTACATTTCCCTTTTCTTGCTTCTCTTTTACACCTCAACAAATGATTGGCATTTTCAAAAGGAAAATTCATTAATGACAAGAGAGAAAGGGAAAAGAAAATCATTACGGAACACAAACATTGCTCACAAAGAATTACTAAAGCAGGTCTTGAAAGTCCATCACTCTAGCTAAAGGGCTCATGATTTGTAATTGGTCTGTCTACCTCTTCATCTCTTCCTTGTCTAGCTCCATCTCCTGCCAGCCACTCAGTAACAGACATTCCTAATGCCTGTCTGAAATTTCCTTCTATAGCATCTTCACACTGATTCTGTGTCTTCATCTTTTCCTGTAGAGGAGTTGGATGAGACTGTTGTGTCTGACACCAAAAGGTATCAGATCTGGGAGCTAATACCTCATCTCTGTGTGGTAGAACAGAATCCAGCTCTTTACAAACATAATTGAGATCATGTACTCAAGATAATTGTCATTCAAAGACTTGTATACACTAAATTGAGTCTTGTTATCTCAAAATGTGTCCTGCAATGTTGCCTGGAAATGGGTCCCATTACTAATGTACATGATTACTGACTACTCATATCTCATAGTAATTCATTTTCTTTCTAAATATGCTTAACAGTACTATCTTAGTCACTGTTCTATTGCTGTATACCATGAACAAGGCAACTCTTATAAAAGGAAGCATGTAACTAGGGGCTTACATTTGCTTAGAGTTTCAGAGGCTTAGTCCCAGAGGCTTAGTCCAATATCATCATGGTGAGAAGCATGGCAGCATGCAGACAGGTGTTAGAGCAGTATTTGAGACCTTTATATCCTGATAGGCAGAGAGGCAGAAAGAAACTCGACCTGGTTTGGAATTTTGAAACTTCAAAGATCACCCCTAGTGACACACTTCCTCCAACAAAGTCATGCCTACTCCAACAAGGCCACATCTCCTAATCCTTCTCAAGTAGTGCCACTGTCTTGTGACTAAGCAGTCAAATAAATGAGTCTATGGGAGCTATTTGTTATTCAAACTACCACAGGTACCTAGGAAAAAAACAAGATAATTTGTACACAGGACTATTAAAGCATAATGTCCAAAGAAGACCTTTCTCCTAAAACAAATAGAATATTTATCTACTCTGGATGGGTTTTGCCTATGATGGGGTGCATCATTGCCTATTGTTGCTATATGAATGACCACAGGTTTAGGCACTTAAATAGGCACTAATGGACCTTTTTATGGCATTGTAATGCAAAGAAGGCTTCATAAACTTAATTGCTTCCTCTACTCTAACTTTCTCAGGGATAATGGCAAGCTGTTAATAAGTCAGCACTTTTGTTTGTGGGGAGAATTAACTTCTAAGATACGCATAGAGAATATGCAGAGCTCTTACAAGTTAAAGCTAATGTCTCCCTCCTTATCTGCTATCAATTGGGAGCTTCTTCTAGCTCTGATGGACACCTGCATCCCCTGTCACAATGGCCCCTCCATCAGCAACACAAAACTTCCCATTGCTGAGTCCTTTTCTGGCTTTAGGATTCTTTGACTTTCCCTTTCTATAGAATTTCTACCCAAAGAACTGGATTTCTCTGTGGATGATGACTGCCTATGGTTCTTTGTGAAGGGTTAAGGCCCTATAGGCTTTGCCCTATCTACTTTGGCATGTGCACTGGTATCGTAGTTGTTCAGCTCATGGTTGGACAGTCATATTGGTGATACTTTATGGTTGTAGCTTCTTCTGTTACTGGGAGACATACACAGAAAACTCTCATCTCCTGGTTTTTTAATCAGTTTTATAAATTGACTAATGGAAGATAGACACAACAGAGTGGGCCTTCTAAAATTGTTCTTCAGGTGTGAGGCACACCGGACAGTCATTAACATCCCTAACAGTTGACAGTACCTTTTTTGTTCCTACTCAGGATTTTAATGGCTCCAAGGAATATTCTTCAAAGCATATTTAAAGACACAAAATCTGAATGCAAACTCCTCATTTAGACAGTTACATTTAAATATATTTTTTATGTAATAAACTCTTGGCAGAACAACTAACACCATTCATTTGAAATGAAAAGAAAGAACGTTGATTTTAAAATGAGGATATCAGCTTGATGACCCAAAGTAACATAATTTCTATCCTCTGAAACTATAACATTAGCTAGGTAATGACATATTTTGAGCTGATTATTTTTTTTTCCTTGCTGAGACATCTGCTGTCATTTGAAAACTGTCCAGTATGAATATCTGCAACAGATGGTAACAGCATGGAGGATGTCAGGCCATCCTGTGCTGTAAGTAATGTTTGCTTCTTTTTTATTTTTTAGGACAAGGATTTCTGCAAGAAAGAACCTCTGGAAGCGGCCTCAGGCGGAGGTCAGCAATGACAGGTGAGTGGAGCCTTGGCTTCCAGAAGAGGCACTGCCTCCCATGAAGCAGAGGCTCCAGCTGCTGCTGCAGGTTGCCCAAGTGTTCACACAGAATGTGACTGAACACTGGCTGAGACCCTAAGGCTGCCAGCTGGACATGGTGCGCCACTCTTATTAATCTTGAGAAATGTCCCCACTTCCATCCAATTACAGAAGTTTTGGAAAAGCCCTGCTGCCATGTGTCTGTGTGGCTTCTAACAGATACTGCCAGCTGGCCTGTCTCCATTCATTAACTGGCTCAACTCCATCAGGATAACTCCAGTTTTCATTAACTGGTCTGACTATTTCATGATACCTCAGTTGTGCGGTAATTTCTTTGAGTACAGGTTGGTGATTGCAAGTGATGGAGAAAAGCTAGGACTCTGGAAGGATTTCCAGAAATCCTGGAACCAGAAGATGGCTGGCTTCTCTGTGATATCTTACCAAAAGGTTCAGTTCCCAGCATCCCAGGTCAGTGAAGTACTCGACTTTGACAATGTCACAATCATCAGCTGGGTACAATGTCAGAGCAGCAGGATAACACAGCATTCCCAAGCCTAAAATGTCAGTCCTTTGGACAGCTGTACATAGAACACTGTACATAGACACAATTGCTTTAAGAATGGAGGACAAGAGTGGTATAGCTGGATCTTGGGGGAGATGGATTCCCAATTTTCTAAGAAATCGCCATATTGATTTCCAAAGTGGTTGTACAAGCTTGCATTCCCACCAGCAGTGGAGGAGAGTTCCCCTAGCTCCACATCCTCTCTAGCATAAACTGTCTTCAGTGTTTTTGATCTTAGCCATTCTGACAGGTGTAAGGTGGTATCTCAGAGTCGTTTTGATTTGCATTTCCCCCAGCTATACCACTCTTGGGCATATACCCAAGGAATGCTCAACCACACCACAAGAGCACTTGTTCAGCTATGTTCATATCAGCGTTGTTTGTAATAGCCAGAACATGGAAACAACCTAGATGCCCTTCAACTGAAGAATGGATAAACAAAATGTGGTACATATACACAATGGAATACTACTCAGCAGAGAAAAACAATGACATCATGAGGTTTGCAGACAAATGGATGGATCTAGAAAAAATCATCCTGAGTGAGGTATCCCAGACTCAGAAAGACAAACATGGTATGTACTCACTCATAACAGGATACTAGATGTGGAACAAGGATGACTGGACTGCTACTCACATCACCAGGCAGGCTACCTGGAAAACAGGACCCCAAGAAAGACACAGGGATCGCCCAACGACAGAGAAATGGAATGAGATCTACATGAACAGCCTGGACAGGAGTGGGGGTAGTGAAGGGCGAGGGTCGAGGGAAAGAGAGCTTGGGTGAGTGGGAGATCCCAGCTGGATCAACAACAGAGAGGGAGAACAAGGAATAGGAGACCATGGTAAATGAAGACCACATGAGAATAGGAAGAAACAAAGTACTAGAGAGGCCCACAGAAATCCACAAAGATACCCCCACAACAGACTGCTGGCAATGGTCGAGAGACAGTCCGAACTGACCTACTCTGGTGATGGGATGGCCAAACACCCTAATTGTCGTGCTAGAAACCTCATCCAACTACTGAGGGATCTGGATGCAGAGATCCATGACTAGGCCCCAGGTGGATCTCTGGGAGTCCAATTAGCGAGAATGAGGAGGGTTTATATGAGAGAGAATTGTTGAGACCAAGGTCGGATAAAGCACAGAGACAAATAGCCAAACAAACGGAAACACATGAAATATGAACCAATGGCTGAGGGGTCACCAACTGGATCAGGCCCTCTGAGTGGGTGAGACAGTTGATTGGCCTGATCTGTTTGGGAGGCATCCAGGCAGTGGGACCGGGGCCTGTGCTCATTGCATGAGTTGGCTGTTTGAAACCTGGGGCCTATGCAGGGTCCCTTGGCTCGGCATGGGAGGAGGGGACTGGACCTACCTGGACTGAGTCCACCAGGTTGATCTCAGTCTGTGGGGAAGGCTTTGCCCTGGAGGAGATTGGAATGGGGGGGCGGGCTGGGGGGAAGGTGAGGGGGGCTGGAGGGGGGAGAACAAGGGAATCTGTGGCTGATATGTAGAACTGAATTGTATTGCAAAATAAAAATTAAAAAAAAAAAAAAGAATGGAGGACAAACACTTGCCCTGTGAGATCTTATACTCTGAGCTTGGCAAAGAAGTACATGCCTCAATCCAAGTACCAGGCAGACAGGGGCAGAAGAATCTGAGTTCAAGACCAGCCTAAACTAACAAGACTGTCTTAAAATACAACACAAACTAAACCTTAAAGTCTACCAAAGCACCACATAGCTGACCAGATCATTAAATTGAAAAATCTGTATAAGAGAGAAATTGGGAAAACTGGTTATAAAAGACTATAAGGAAGAAGTCTGCCAAACCAGCTCTAATGGAGCCTTAAAGATCAGAACTAATTATACTACAAAAGTGGAGGAATGCCAGTTCAGGCAGGAACAAATATATGAAGGTATATGGATACATTTACCAGAAATAAGCATGAATCAAATAAAAGAGTAGACACGGAAGGAACATTCTATATCAGTGGTTCCTAAAATTTATGACTTCAGATAACTGGATTTTTTCAAAGATTTTATTTTATTTAAGTATGTGTTCATGAAGGTCTGTGTGTGTGAGGGGGTGTATGTACACATGTGTGTACAGGTACCCTCAGAAGCAAGAAGAGGATATTGTATCTTTTAGAGCTGGAGTTACAGGCATCTATGAGTTACCTCATATGGGTGATGGAAGCTAAATCTTGTTCCCATAATCAAGCAACAAGTATTCTTAACTCCTGAACCATCTCTCCAGCCCAAGTTCACCAAATAGGAAACAACAGGGGGAACTAAAAATTTGAACTAGTGACCTCTTGATCTCTACAAACAAGTATTCTGTCCCTGAGCTACAATCCCATCTTCAGATAACCATCATGCTTTTAAGTTTTATCATGAATTCTCTGCATGTATTGATCCAGGGGTATTTAATGTTTTGTGAATTTAAGCCTAGATATTTAGAAATATTTAACTTATCAATTTATTTCATAAGACAAATACATAATAGGTTAACCAAACAGCATATTTTATGAAGTTAATTCCATTTTCAAAGCAAATAACACAGTATCAAGAATATCATGGATTTACATGCTTGAGTAGTTTCTGGCTTAATAAACATAGCAAGGTTCTCATCCATGCTTCCACATCCAAGCACTTGTAATGTGTTGTTCTGGTTTTTATAAGGGAAAGGGAAATCTGGCTTTACACCTATAGATCACCAAAAATATTGTGAGCTCTTCAAGACCTTCATAATAGAAATCAGAAACCTCTTACTCAATTTCATTAAAATCTATTGATGGGAGTGGAAAGATGGCTAAGAGTGCTTTCTGCTCTTCCAGAGGACCCAACTTCATACCATAGAACCCATAGCTCCAGCTCTAGGTTGGTCTGACATACTCTTCTGGCACTAGCATGCACACACACACACACACACACACACACACATACACAAAACTATTTTTTTTTAATCTATTGGTTGCCCTGGGCTGTGAAGAATGTTTTTCACTATGGTCTATTTTATATCGTATACTTTAGTTTTTGGGAAGACATTGGCTCACTGAGCTAGACAAAATTTCCACACACTGACATGTTTGATATACAACATCAATGAGCACATCTCTTAATCTCACTGGAAAAGCCTTTCAACTCCACAGGGGTAGATATAGTTATTTTAATATGTTAATTTTTGTTTGAATGCTTGAGTGTTATCAGTTATTTATCTTAAAATTATTAGCCATATCTGAAAACTAATAGTTGGTCTATTAGACATTCTTTCAAGTGAAAATGATCAGCATGGAAACAAGTCCAGGCACAGTTTGCAGTTTAACATTATAAGAGTTTTCTTTCAACAATGCCCTTGTAGTAGGTATGCTGCAGTAGCTAAATGTACTTCCCATACTCTGTCAAGAACATATAAGAAAGCACAAAAATGGCCTGCAGAGTGGCTTAGCAGTGTTTACGAGTACTAACTGCTCTTGCGGAAGACCTGAGTTCAGTTCCTAGTACCCATATGAGGCAGTGCACAACCTCCTATGCAACTCCAGCTCCAGTGCATCTGCTGATGCCCTCTTCTGGTTTCCTTGGGCGCTTCCTACATTCATGTGCCCATACCCATATGCAAACATACCATTAAAATTAAAAGGAAACCTCTTATTAAATATTTTTTAATGTGTATGGGTGTTTTGCCTACATGTATGACTGTGTATCATATGCATTCCTTGCCAACAAAGACCAGAAAAGAACACTGAATCTCCCAGAACTGGAATTACAGGCAGTTGGTAGCTATCATGTGGGTGCTGGGAATCGTACATAGGTCCTGTGAAAGAGCGTACTCTCTCCAGCTCCTGAAAGTAAATCTTTTTTTTTTTAGTAGATTAAACCTTTTATTTTTTAACTTGTCAAAAAGTACAACATTCCAGTTAGCACAGTTAGTACAGAGCCTGTTTCTAAAAAGAAACAACTATGTTAAATATATAGGCAACAGTATTTTTTTTTTAATTTTTATTTTGCAATACAATTCAGTTCTACATATCAGCCACAGATTCCCTTGTTCTCCCCCCTCCCGCCCCCCCTCACCTTCCCCCCAGCCCGCCCCCCATTCCAATCTCCTCCAGGGCAAAGCCTTCCCCACAGACTGAGATCAACCTGGTGGACTCAGTCCAGGTAGGTCCAGTCCCCTCCTCCCATGCTGAGCCAAGGGACCCTGCATAGGCCCCAGGTTTCAAACAGCCAACTCATGCAATGAGCACAGGCCCCGGTCCCACTGCCTGGATGCCTCCCAAACAGATCAGGCCAATCAACTGTCTCACCCACTCAGAGGGCCTGATCCAGTTGGTGACCCCTCAGCCATTGGTTCATATTTCATGTGTTTCCGTTTGTTTGGCTATTTGTCTCTGTGCTTTATCCGACCTTGGTCTCAACAATTCTCTCTCATATAAACCCTCCTCATTCTCGCTAATTGGACTCCCAGAGATCTACCTGGGGCCTAGTCATGGATCTCTGCCTCCAGATCCATCAGTAGTTGGATGAGGTTTCTAGCACGACAATTAGGGTGTTTGGCCATCCCATCACCAGAGTAGGTCAGTTCGGACTGTCTCTCGACCATTGCCAGCAGTCTGTTGTGGGGGTATCTTTGTGGATTTCTGTGGGCCTCTCTAGCACTTTGTTTCTTCCTATTCTCATGTGGTCTTCATTTACCATGGTCTCCTATTCCTTGTTCTCCCTCTCTGTTGTTGATCCAGCTGGGATCTCCCACTCACCCAAGCTCTCTTTCCCTCGACCCTCGCCCTTCACTACCCCCACTCCTGTCCAGGCTGTTCATGTAGATCTCATTCCATTTCTCTGTCGTTGGGCGATCCCTGTGTCTTTCTTGGGGTCCTGTTTTCCAGGTAGCCTGCCTGGTGATGTGAGTAGCAGTCCAGTCATCCTTGTTCCACATCTAGTATCCTGTTATGAGTGAGTACATACCATGTTTGTCTTTCTGAGTCTGGGATACCTCACTCAGGATGATTTTTTCTAGATCCATCCATTTGTCTGCAAACCTCATGATGTCATTGTTTTTCTCTGCTGAGTAGTATTCCATTGTGTATATGTACCACATTTTGTTTATCCATTCTTCAGTTGAAGGGCATCTAGGTTGTTTCCATGTTCTGGCTATTACAAACAACGCTGATATGAACATAGCTGAACAAGTGCTCTTGTGGTGTGGTTGAGCATTCCTTGGGTATATGCCCAAGAGTGGTATAGCTGGATCTTGGGGGAGATGGATTCCCAATTTTCTAAGAAATCGCCATATTGATTTCCAAAGTGGTTGTACAAGCTTGCATTCCCACCAGCAGTGGAGGAGAGTTCCCCTAGCTCCACATCCTCTCCAGCATAAGGTGTCTTCAGTGTTTTTGATCTTAGCCATTCTGACAGGCGTAAGGTGGTATCTCAGAGTTGTTTTGATTTGCATTTCCCTGATGATTAGGGATGTTGAGCAATTCCTTAAATGTCTTTCAGCCATTTGAGTTTCCTCTGTTGAGAATTCTCTGTTTAGTTCTATAGCCCATTTCTTAATTGGACTGTTGGGCATTTTGATGTCTAATTTCTTGAGTTCCTTATATATTCTGGATATCAGTCCTCTGTCAGATGTGGGATTGGTGAAGATCTTTTCCCATTCTGTAGGCTGTCGCTTTGCTTTGTTGACCGTATCCTTTGCCCTACAAAAGCTTCTCAGTTTCAAGAGGTCCCATTGATTGATTGTTTCTCTCAGTGTCTGTGCTACTGGTGTTCTATTTAGAAAGTGGTCTCCTATGCCAATGTGTTCAAGACTACTTCCTACTTTCTCTTCTAGCAGGTTCAGAGTAGCTGGATTTATGTTGAGGTCCTTGATCCACTTGGACTTAAGTTTTGTGCACGGTGATAGATATGGATCTATTTGCAGCCTTCTACATGTTGATATCCAGTTTTGCCAGCACCATTTGTTGAAGATGCTTTCTTTTTTCCATTGTGCATTTTTGGCTTCTTTGTCAAAAATTATTTGTTCATAGGTGTGCGGATTAATATCAGGGTCTTCAATTCGATTCCATTGGTCCACATGTCGGTTTTTATGCCAGTACCAAGCTGTTTTTATTACTGTAGCTCTATAGTACAGCTTGAAGTCAGGGATCGTGATGCCTCCAGAGGTTGTTTTATTGTACAGGATTCTTTTGGCTATCCTGGGTTTTTTGTTTTTCCATATGAAGTTGAGTATTATTCTTTCCAGGTCTGTGAAGAATTGTGTTGGTATTTTGATGGGGATTGCATTGAATCTGTAGATTGCTTTTGGTAAGATTGCCATTTTTACTATGTTAGTTCTGCCTATCCATGAGCATGGGAGATCTTTCCATTTTCTGACATCTTCTTCAATTTCTTTTTTCAGGGACTTAAAGTTCTTGTCATATAGGTCCTTCACTTGCTTGGTTAGTATTACCCCAAGGTATTTTATGTCATTTGTGGCTATAGTAAAGGGTGATGTATCTCTGATTTCCTTCTCCGCTTTTTTGTCCATTGTATATAGGAGGGCTACTGATTTTTTGGAGTTGATCTTGTATCCTGCTATGTTGCTGAAGGTGTTTATAAGCTGTATCAGTTCCTTGGTGGAATCTTTGGGGTTGCTCAAGTATACTATCATGTCATCTGCAAATAGAAACCACATGATCATCTCACTAGATGCTGAAAAGGCATTTGACAAAATCCAACACCCCTTCATGATAAAGGTCTTGGAGCGATCAGGAATACAGGGAACATACCTAAACATAATAAAGGCAATTTACAGCAAGCCAACAGCCAACATCAAATTAAATGGAGAGAAACTCAAAGCAATTCCACTAAAATCAGGAACGAGGCAAGGCTGTCCGCTCTCCCCATACTTATTCAATATAGTACTTGAAGTTCTAGCCAGAGCAATAAGACAACATAAGGAGATTAAGGGGATACAAATTGGAAAGGAAGAAGTCAAGCTTTCCCTATTTGCAGAAGGCAACAGTATTTTAAGATTGCAAAGACATCTCTCATAATGACAAATACATCTTTGAATATTCACCATAATTAAATCAGAAACATTCTTTGAGGTTGGATAAAGCACAGAGACAAATAGCCAAACAAACGGAAACACATGAAATATGAACCAGTGGCTGAGGGGTCACCAACTGGATCAGGCCCTCTGAGTGGGTGAGACAGTTGATTGGCCTGATCTGTTTGGGAGGCATCCAGGCAGTGGCACCGGGTGCTGTGCTCATTGCATGAGTTGGCTGTTTGAAACCTGGGGCCTATGCAGGGTCCCTTGGCTCAGCCTGGGAGGAGGGGACTGGACCTACCTGGACTGAGTCCACCAGGTTGATCTCAGTCTGTGGGGAAGGCTTTGCCCTGGAGGAGATTGGAATGGGGGGCGGGCTGGGGGGAAGGTGAGGGGGGCGGGAGGGAGGAGAACAAGGGAATCTGTGCCTGTATGTAGAACTTAATTGTATTGCAAAATAAAAATTTTTAAAAAAATAAGTGTAATTCACTTAAATTGAACCAAAATATTATGATGTAAAAACATCCATTTGTTTTATATAAATCACAATCCACAGTGGTTATTACGTTCATTGAGGGGGAATATAGCTCAAAATGTCATCTAAAGCACTTACTTATTTTCTTCTTGTTTTAGCTTTGGATGATAGAGATTGAACACAAGGCTTTGTACATGTACCCTGAGTCTCATCCATAGCTAACAACATGTGTTTTAGAATCCAAAAGCAAACAAAAAAAAATTACATTTCTGTGATATTAATATTTCTCTTAAATGTTCAGTTTTAAAATGATTGTTAACATTTATTTAACTGGCATGATTATTTTAAAGATTAAAGATAACTCTGAAAGTAAATCTTAAAGAAAGAACATGATTTAAAAAAACATGCACTCGGGCATTAAGATATAATAAAATTAGCAATTTCTACTGTTTGATCAGGATATCAAGTTACCCTAGGTCCTTTTGTTTATTTCTGTAAGTGCATACAGGAGAAGGGGATTAAATGGATTGTTATGAAGTGGGTGCCAAGCTATCATTTTAACTCCATAGACAGTAGTTTTGTTTTAATGCAAACACATAAAAGGGCCAGGAAATGCTAGGTTTGGGTCTTGTAGACACCTCCCAACAGGGTCTTGATTGTCATGCACAGAATTGCTGTTCTACATAACATATAAAGTAAAAGGAAAGAAGAAGAAGAACAAGAAGAAGAAGAAGAAGAAGAAGAAGAAGAAGAAGAAGAAGAAGAAGAAGAAGAAGAAGAAGAAGAAGAAAAAGAAAATATTGAAAGCAATCACTCTGCACTCTCTGCTAAGGTCTGTGACTCAGCTACCCGACTCTTTTGACAGGCTGTTTTCTCTCAGGATACACTGCAGTGAGATATGCTGAGTTGGAGTTTGTTCAAACCCCATTCTTGGTAACCATCAAAAAATAAGCCTTCTGGATTTGATCCCTAGCACTGCAGGGTGGCAAGAATATGTATTTCAGTGCAGACTGTTGGGAATAAAAGTGACATTTCTGAAAAATAAATAAGTCACAAAGACTGGGGAGTTGGTAGAGCCCTTGCCTAGCATGTATGCAATCCTGGATTTCCCCCTAACTATCATATAAACTGGGCATTTTGGTGCATGTCTATAATCCCAGCACAACACTCCACAGTTGGAATCCATAGGATTAAAACTTCAAGGTCCTCCTCAACTATAGAGCAGATTTGAGGCCAGGCTGGGCCATGTGAGGCTTTGTTTTGAGCAGGGGTAATAACCATGTGAAAATGAGGAAGATCACAAATTTCAAACATTGTTAGTGAATTCTGAAGCACATTACTCTTAATCTTTGCTTATTGATACCTCATTAAGGAAGAAATAGAAATTCTTTGCAGATCCTTCTCATAGCCCAACCCTAGAATTTAAAAAGTGAAACTATATATCTAAGTAAACAGCTGTTAGATCCTGCTTATACTGTGAAAACACCTAACAGACACTGTTATGAAGGACCCAAGAGACATATGAACTCAGGGCCACAAAAGGCTCAAAGAGTGTAGTCTTCAATTGTACTTCCCTAGAGGAGTGAGGGTCAGTGCTACATTAAAATAATGATAACCCAAGTGTGTTTTCTTCCAGGAAAGTCTGTCTACACCTTGCAGGCGTGTCTACCATTTTAACATTTGACACCAATTATCTAAAAAGTTTCT
Source organism: Peromyscus eremicus (assembly GCF_949786415.1). Taxonomy (NCBI): domain Eukaryota; kingdom Metazoa; phylum Chordata; class Mammalia; order Rodentia; family Cricetidae; genus Peromyscus; species Peromyscus eremicus. Next base: position 49,181,578 of record NC_081420.1, on the reverse strand, counting down.
GCTTAGAAACTAAATTGTCAGTCTCTTTTGAGTAAAATTACAATTTTATGTTAGGTCATGTCTATCATTATTCCAGCCATATACAAACCATGGGCTACAAGTTGGACATGGCCTATAGGGCTGAAGTCCACCCACATGTGTGGGTGAGTAGCGAAGAGGCTAATCTCAGTCTCTACCCCATTAGAGAACCGGCTATTACTGTGTGACTCAAAGTCCTCACCCCATATCACATTGTTAGAATTTCTGGCCTGGCTCATTCCTACCCCAAATCCTGCTATTGTCTCAGAAATGATGCTCTGAAGCTAACAGAGGTGATCTCTAAGATTTGAGAACAAAGATCACACCTTTCTATGTATAAGGTTGACTTCATTACTACATGCAGAGATCCAAATTCAACCCTTTAATGGGACAAAAGAAACTATCTTGGACAATAATGACAGCTTTTATCAATATTCCCCTTTATAGGGAGATATTCCAAAGAGGGAGAAATGACCGCAACTCTTCCTAAACCATTTAAGGCAGCTATCCTATAAGGTAAAACTAAGAAACCGGTACCTTCAAAATAATTGGGGTTAATTATGATCTTTCTGCCATCTAAAACTGAGATTCATGCTGTCTCCTTCCCATTGACCTAATTAATCCATCTCTAGAGGTCCCCAGCTTGACTGTGAAGTTCAGGGCATGTCACTAATGATGAATATATTAATGGCATAAAGGAATCAAAGTCAAAATTAGCATGAAATTAGTATCCCATGGCTCCCCACCATCAGGGACAACTGCCTGAACTGATGAGAAAGCCTGTTGATTGCAGAGCCAATTCTGACAAAAATATTTTCTTTCTTGATGCTTTTGGTGTCACGTTGACAGAAATCCTGTGCTATTTACAAAGCAAAAATATGTGGAGCAGTAAATAAGAGTGCCAATAGCTGTGATATTTTTGAAATAAAAAGATGAGCTACAAACTTCTATAAAACCATTTCAACTTACCCTTAGATTAGTGGTTTATTTTAATTTTTATAATTGTGTGTGCATGTAAGTGCAGTGCCTTCAGAGGTCAGAAGAGGGCATTAGATACCCTGGAGCTGGAGTTTGAAGGGGTTGTAAACTATCTGACATGGGTGTTGTGGAGCTGAATTTGAGAACCTTGGAGTACATGTTCTCAACTATAGAAGCATTTCTTCAGCACATCAGTTGTCTTTTAAGTTGACTTTATTATGTTCCTCTTTAGAGGCTCTGGATATGCTAGGGCTGTTAGATCTTAATGCAGCTATTTGAGGAAACATCGGGAAAAACCATGCATTGAAATATGCTTTGGATAAACTGATGGAAACAACCAAGTAAATAATGAAGTACCTACTTAGAAATAGTCAATGCTTATCACAAGTCGATGTTGTCCATTAATGGTTGGAAATCAATTCATAAAATAAGATTGGCGTTCTTAGTCTATAACATACCAGGGACACCTCATACAGAAAGTAGATTTGGAAAATACATATTAACATGGAAAGCAAAATTGTAAATGCTAGTAGAACCAGCTTAGCACATGCCTCCTTTGCTCCCATTTCCTCTCACACCTTTTCATGTGTATTCTTTATAAAAATTAAGAAAGTATTTATTTCTTCAATGCCTTAGACACAGATTGTCTCATTGCATTGTGGGGAATAATTAGTACTTCAGAAAGGAACTAAAAGTCCATGCTAACCACAGTGGTCCTAGAAAAAGTGATATAAGACATATCCAACAATCATAGAGCACTAGAAGTTAACAAATGGCAGTGCACAGTGTGACCCTAGACTTTAGTATGCTTAAAATAGAAATCAAAGGGCCTGAAGAGATCTCTTAGTGGTTAATAGCATACACTGCTCTTGCAGAGGACCCAAATTCATTTCCCAAAGCCCATATCACATTAGGCAACTCATAACAGCCTATAATTCTATTTACAAGGATCTAATACCCTTGTTTGATCTCCCTGGATACAGGTACAGAGGTGTATATACCCACATATAGACATACTCATATATGTGTATGTGTGTGTGTGTGTGTGTGTGTGTGTGTGTGTGTGTGTGTAACTGAAAATTAAAAATAAAACCTTCAAAGGGCTAGACAGGCTTGTCAGTGAGCTCTTGGGATCTGCCTCTCTCTACTCTCTACTCTCCAATATTGAGCTTTATAGGCACTGCAACTATGTCTTGCTTTTTATCTGAATGCCAAATATTTGAACCCAGGTTCTCATGGTTGTGGAGAAGTATCCTTACCCACTAAGCCATCTATTTCTCGCTTCCTAGTTAAATGTAGGAAGCATTGACATTTATTTAATTTTATATTTTTTACCTCAATATTTCCTTAGGTGTAGGGAATTAACTCAGTAGTAGAATGCATACCTATAAAACACCAAAAAGAAACTTTTAAAAATTTCCCATGGTTTTAGTCTATTTTTAACCTCCATTAATGTCTTGATAAGTTTGGATTACTTTCAGAGTAAAGAAAAATGAAAATACAAATAAATTACAACAAAATATGAAATAGCAGGCTAATTTCTTACGCAAATGGATATTGTGGTTGTGGATTGGGTTGGCAAAGGGTATAAATGGCTTGTGGGATCCAGAATCTCATGGGCTTGAGAAGACCTGTTACAGAATAGCAAACAGCTCAGATTTCTCCATGCTACAGTGTATAAAATTGCTCTACTTCTGCAGGATAGAAGAGGAAACTGGATCTATTGTCCAGCTCCATGTGTTTCTGGCTTTACATAATTACAACACAGATTTACTTTCTGATAACTCACATTGTTGACAGTCTGTTTGCAATCAGGCCAGGGAATTGATAGCATACCATCAGGGTAACTGGGATGAATATGTAAATCACCCTACTGGAACCAAGCCTATACTTATGTGCTGCTACTTACATGAAGGAGCTGGGGAAAGACATTCCAATATGTAACACTACCACTTTGTGTTAGTAATCGCCAGGGATGCTATCTCTTGGAAAGAGGTAGGGACCAGCACACTGTTTTTGCTCTGTGGAAGATTTTCTGTTCTATTTACTAGAGGTTTGGCACATAGTAAGCCAATGACAAAATGAACAGGGAGATAAACGAGGCTATAAACTCCTAAAGGAAGGGGACTTTGTGCTCAGTGGGACAGAGAATAGAAGCAGTCCACTCATCTTTATTCTATCAAGACTGCATTATTGCCCTGCAACATCACAGCCACCATGGGCTAGGGCCTGGCTTCAGCATCAGTTGCTTAGATGAAATAATATCAGTTTTCATTACCAATGTTGCCCATCCCACAAAAGGAGGGGAAAAGTGGTTAATGATTGTCCTCATTCCTAATCAATGCAAGTAAGATCAGAGACAGACACATAGGCAAAGTACCCTGGATGCCAAAGAATCCCTTGGTGATTCCTGGAATAAAGGCTTAAAAGACCCTCTCAAAATGACTATGATTTGATGTTTTATTTAAACATGTTTGTTAAATTCATATTAACAATTATTAAATATTCTAATCATAAGACAGAAATAATACATAATAGTGTCTATGATGTTTTAAAAATTTTGAACTTTCCAAATGTCTCTTTATGTTCATTTATATTTAAGTATACATGCATATATTTGTAAATTAATACATAGATGCATGTGTGGTAAGATACACACACACATATATTACATATAAATATATGTATCTCCACATATATAGGTAATATACTTACATAGAGGCATCTTTTCCACTTGAGAATCATAAAAACTGGCTCTTTGTACAAAATTCCTGCCTCAATTCAGTCTATTCATGTATTTGCTCATTTACGAATTAAATCATGAACTTATTCAATAAGTATTAAGCTTCCTGTGTGAACCATTAAGTTCACTGATGGACTTGAAAATAATTAAGACTGGTGCTTGTCCAAAAAGAAGTTACTACCCATTAAAAGAGCAAAGACAGTTATTCATACAACTGCTACAATAGCAGGAATCAAGGAATATCAATTGACTGCTGCCCAGGGATCATTGTGTTTTCAGATGAAAGGAAGTTAGGAAGTCATCACAGAGCATGCCACCCTAAGATGAGTCTTAAAATGTAGAGTTCCGGTGGCTAGAAAAATGACTCAATAGATAAAGGTGCCTATTTGTAGTTGGAAGGTTTCTCCAGGCCCCATGATCCAGACAAATCTCTCTCACTCATGATCCCACAGCCACTCGGACCCAAGTAAACACACAGAGGCTTATATTATTTATACATTATATGATCTATGGCAGGCCTCTTGCTAGCTAGCTAGCTCTTATATCTTAAATTAACCCATTTCTATTAATTTGTTTTGCCATGTGTTCCATGGCTCTACCGGCCTGCTGGCATATTGCTTCTCCTTCAGCAGTGGCTGGCATCTCTTCAGACTCTGCCTTTGTCTTTCCTGTCTCTCTCCTTGGAGTTCCTGCCTGCTTTTAAGCTGCCTTGCCATAGGCCAAAGCAACTTATTTATTAACCAATGGAAACAACATATATTCACAGTGTACAGAAAGACATCCTCCAGCACTTTATTGCTCTTTCACAGGACCCCGGTTCAATTCTCAGCACCCACATGACAGCTCACAACCACCTGAAACTCTAGTTTCAGGGGATCAGACACTCTCTTTTTGTCTTTGCATCCACTCCATGCATGTGGTTATATACATGCAGACATAACTGTCATATGCAGAAAATGGAAATAAATCATTTTAAAAAAGAAAGATCAGAGTTCTAAAGATTAACGGAGAAAGGCTGAACATTTAGTTAGAGTAAATAACTGTGTAAAATGAAATGAAACCAAAATAGAAATTTTGGTTGAACTCAAGAGTCTTCAAGTTTAGCTCTTATGTCAGCTAATAGTTAGAAAAGGATGTGAAGATGAACCTGTAGTAGACAACTGATGTTAGATGCATATTCCCCACAAGTGTCTGATATAGGTGTCCCTGGTCATCCTTGGTTTATCTGTCTGTGGCCCATCCATATTGCACCTTTTAATCAGTCCAAACTGGAAGAAAGAAGAAAACAAAGGAAAGAAACATGGAATGATAAATGCTATCTCCCATTCTATTGTACAAAACTTGGTGGTAGGCACTGAATTTCATGCCTAATTTTAACAGATGGAAGGAGCTGCTGACTAGCCATGCTGAGACAGAGATTCGCTCTTGATTTTGTCTCTTATTAATAGCTAATGGTCTCTGGAAAATGACACCAAATGCTTATTCACTTGTTCTTGTCATTTATTTGACGCAGCCTGTAAATAAATAGAAAAATTGAGATTTTTCAGAGTGAAACTATTTGTATGTATTCCATAATGACCCTAGACAGAGAGGAATTAAAAAATCAGTTCTGTTATTTTAAAAAATCTACATCTGAAATTTGTTTTCTAAAATATAGTTCATGAAGCATTCCAAGAGCCAAGCCTGATGACCTAAGTTTGATCCTCAGAACTCCACAGTGGAAGGACAAAACTGACTCCATAAAGTTGTCCTTTGACCTCCACATATACCATGACACACATGTGTACAACTGAATACACACACACACACACACACACACACACACACACACGAGTGCTTGCATGCACATATATACAATATTTTTTTATAGTTTCCCAAACTGTTGTCCTAAAGCAGTTTTTTTACAACCTCAAAACTCACCATTTGGATTGCAATTCCTGATATTTCTTTCTCTATAGAGAGCTCTTGCAATAGTTGGAACCTTTCAGAAATATGACTGACAGTGCACTTGTAACTGAAAAGGGCCATTGCAGTCTAATCAGGTGCTTGCTTTCATTTTCAAGCAAGTCAGTCTCAGGTGTCCTATTGATATGAAGATGCAGGAGCTTGAAATATGCCAGGAGACAGAATATCTCATACTCTGATGATGATGATGATGATGATGATGATGATGATGATGATGAGCCAGATAATCTAGGACATTTTCTCCAATCGAGAAGTTTGACTTATAATTTAATTTTACATCTTCAAGGAACCTTTTTTTTTCCCAGTAAGGAGAGCATGCATGCATACTAGCTGGACACTTTGCAATGTTTATGTGTCAGACTATCACATGTATACCCAAATCTCCAACATTTGTTTCACAGAAACCTGAACAAGAGGTTTGAGAAAGACCAACTGCAATGGGTGGATGTGGACTTTGCTTAACCAATGAAAATGTCTCTCATGTACCACTTCTAACCTCACCTTAGAGACTAGATAAAGAGCTAACAAATGTTTGCCCATTTTTCCTATCATAAAAAAAAATGAGGCCCAGGCAACACTGAGACAGTCACATAAACCAAGCTATGGTGAAGAATCAACTTAGTTTTACTCGCAACTATATAAATGAATTAAGAATCCAATAAAATGTGGATAATGTTAAGGGGCTTTTGTTTTCATGTACAATTCCCCCATATAGTACCTAAAATGAGTTCACTGTTTTTCAGTTGAGAGCCATCATCAAATCCTAGGGTCGCCGGGTGGTGGTGGTGGCGCACATCTTTAATCCCAGCACTTGGGAGGCAGAAGCAGGCGGATCTCTGTGAGTTCAAGGCCAGCCTGGGCTACAGAGTGAGTTCCAGGAAAGGTGCAAAGCTACACAGAGAAACCTTGTCTCAAAAAAAAAAAAAATCCTAGGGTCAAAAAGTGTCCCTCAGATGGTTCATTCTAATTCCTTTATTTTCTGGGTGAAAAAAAAAAGTGCCCCACAAGGATACTCTGATTGTTAAAGTGTAAAGTCGATGTTCAAAGCCATTCCCTTTTTTTCTTGTCTGCCTCTCTGTGAGCAATCTGATCCTTCCCTGTCGTCATGGCCATTGGCTTCATGGTTAAGGTCTCAATGAACCTCTCTGAAAAATTAATCACTTTTAAAATGGAAAGGTCCAGATGTTACCCTTTAAATCCTCTATTTATATTTGGATATAGGATAATAACTCTCACCACAAATCCTCTTCAAATACCCAGGAAAATGTTGACAGTGAAAATAAATACAGAGGAAAGAAGCTAAGAGAATTCATGCCCCTGGGAAATCCTGCCTTTCCTAAGCAACACCAATGCTTTTCAGTGAGACCAGTGATTTTTAGATTTAATTAATTTTAATTATCTGTATCTCTCTCTCTCTCTCTCTCTCTCTCTCTCTCTCTCTCTCTCTCTGTGTGTGTGTGTGTGTGTGTGTGTGGTTGTGTGTGTGTGTGTGTTCAGGTGGGTATGTGCACTTGAGTGCAGGTGTCAAAGAGACCAGAGGCATCAAATCCCCTGGAGCTGGAGGGACAGTAGGTTGTGAGCTGCCTGACCTGACATGGGTGCTGGGAAATGAATTCTCAGAACCTCCAGAAGAGCAGCAAGTGCTCTTAACCACTGAACCATCTCTCTAGCCCCTGAGCCTAACTTTTAAATAATAATGAATAGTGCTAGGAAGATGGCTCTGTCAGTACAGAACAAACGCAGGCTGACTCCTGGGGCTCCCTGGCCAGTTAGCATAGACTACTAAGTTTGATGCCAGTATGAGACCCTGCTTCAAAAATAAAGGAATAACAACTGAGGTTGTCTTCTGGGCTATCCACACATATGTACAAACATGCAGACATAAATCACACATATATTCACTCATGCACATGCATGTACAAACACACATCAAAACAAATTAAAACTCTCAGCATGAATTTGGAAACTATATGACTGACCAACAATGAAATTTCTGTCTGTATAAGTCTACAAACATTACCAAGGAGAGTCGTTTAAACGTGATTTGGGAAAACCATAAACAACACTACCTCAATATTTATTTCCAATGGCATAAAGCTGCCTAATAAATTCCTGTAAATCTATAGGGTTTATTTTATATTTTAACATGCCATTGTTGAATATAAAACTACTTTTTGGTTTCAAGTTACTAGAATAAACATAAATTCCCAAAAAAGAAATAGCTGTCCTGGAGTCTGAGACAGTGGAAAGGGACTTTAGTGACCTCCCAAGGCCAATAGAAGGGACACAGTAAATGGGAAAAGGAAACAACCAGGACAAAGGAAGTTAAAGACACCTGGTAATGACTAACATGCTTCATGCCAGACAATATATTAGGTTTTCAGGGTGTGTGTGCTGCTTGTGACACAACCCAGGGCCTTTCTAATGCTAAGCAACTGTTCTACCATGGAGTTACAGGTTCTAATGCTTGGCAAATTATCTACCATGCAGCCCTTATGGCTTGTTTTATCTATGTAATTTATTCCCTTTCTGCTCCCTACCCTGCCATCAGTGGAAAGGATATGAGTGCCTAGTTCTAGTCCCATCTTTTCCACTTAGCTCTAAGGCTTTAGAAAATTCCACAGAGGTACCCACTGCTGTAAGACATTTTCTTTTTGAATTCCAGTGACTGATTCACAGACTTCATTCTTCTAGTGAAATTTTAAAATGTTTGCATGTAAAACTCCTTAAGTAATACAGCTGAAATTTGATTTTAAATTGGATTACATGTGTACATTATTTGAACTAAATCTTTGTCTTTTGTAATACAGTGTCTTATCCCTTGGAATAACAATTTCCCATCTATTCATCTTGCCTGCTATGTGTCAGATTAGGGGTTGGCATTTTTCTAGAGTCCTGCTTCTCTATTGTAAGGTAATTCCTAGGTGCCTTGTATCAGCAGTAACTATTGTGAAGGATTATTTCTGTCATGTTACAATTTTAAGTTGATGTTTTCTGGTATTGGTAAAATATTGATTTTATAGATTCAAATCTGGCCATCTGTTTGCACTTATTTATTAGTTACATCACTTTAGTTCAAGTGTCGATTTAGTTTTCTTTATTTAGTCATACTTTTGTTCGATTTCCCGTATCTAGCAGGATGTTAGAGATAAGAAATAATAGAAGGTTTAGAACATAATTGTCAAAAGTTAAGGATTTTTTTCATAAACAGGCTTGCTATAAGTTGTGGCTTTTAAAGATTTATTTTACTTTTAATTATGTGTCTATGTTGGAGAAGACGGGGATATGTACATGTGTAAGTGCAGTTGCCCAAGGATTCTAGGTGAGGGCAAGGGAACCCCTGGAACAAAATTTACAGATGTAGTTCTACATGGGTGTTGGGAACGAAATTCGAGCCATCTCCCTAGGTCTGGAGGTGTTTGTTGTTGTGTGTGTATGTTGTTGATTTTTTTCTCCTGTATGTTTATGTTGAAACTATCCATCTTCTTTTTCCCACTTGAACTTGTTGAAAAAGTCCAATGACTTTGGCATTATCTGCTGCTCTGACAGTGTGGCCAAGGATGCTTATCAGCTTCACACATTTGGGTTCAGTTTGTCAAACTGAAAGAATCAGATCCCAGGGTGTGAAAGGAGCCCAAGATGAACCTAGAATTCTTTTGTGCTATTTTTTTTTCTTTGCTTGGCTGAAGTTTAGAATCAGAAATCTATGAAACCATGAAATCTCACTTAGGAGTGTGGAATGCTGACCTGAGTATTCAGTAATTTCTTATACCCCATTGAGACAACACATAAAAGAATAGTTGAAAGCCTGCTAAGAAGAACAACCCCTAGCTTAATTTTAAAAATGAATTGCAGTTAGGCCCTGATAGTGCAGGGTGAATTTGAAATAAATATGTTTTCAAAAAGAAATGAAAACAATTATTCAACAATTAAATACCTGGGTTTTACAATCTTCCTCTAGACTACCAGACTGCCAGTATCAAAATTAAGTTTTCTGAAAGGTCATGGTATCTCCTATATTCTCCAACTATCTTGGTAATTTTTCATACATATTATCAGACCATCATCAAAAATTTCTAGCATAATGAAAAGATAAAATAGGGTTAACTCAATGGAAAAATCCTTCCCATGGGTTATATACACATTGGTACTTTCATACAATTTTGATTAGACATGAATGATTCCTTATGATAAAACAAAAATAATTTTGAATAAAAGATAGGGAAGTTCACAACAGGATGAGCCTCTTTAGAAGTGAAATGGGGTTACTGAAGCCTTGACTTTAATGTGTAGGCTTGATAGTACGTTAGAAACAGTGAACAACAACAAAAATCAGTGTACTGCAAGACTGATCATGAAAACTATCCATACCAAAAAAATGGGGGAGAAAGTAAGATTGGATACTAACATGACCAATTTTCTGATTGTTTCTTCTTTGGGTTATAACTCTTCAAAGCTCTTTTTTGAATGTGTAGCAATGATAAATATTTTGTAAAGTTAATATTATTTTAAAAATATTTAAAATGCTTTTGCATTTATTTGTCATCAAATACTCCACAGTAGCAACCCCTTGAAGTCCCTAGAACATTACTATACTCATTTTCACCTAATGTTGAGGAGACCAATGAAGAAAAGTTGGACTGCTTGCAACTCAGAACTTGAGTGTATTTTTTTAGTGTCTTGAGACATGATATGAACACAGGTAATATGGGTTAAAGAACATATGACTGATTCCTCTTAAATGAAAGGGTAAAGCATGGTTGAAATGATCACAATTTTTTCAGAACTTGTGATAGTCCAACCAGGCAAAAGAGAACCTTGCCCTTCTCCTTGCTCATTAATTGCATACCACTTGTGGTAAAACACAGTGCACCATAGTGTCTGCAGCCAGTCACCAAGTATAAACAAAATGCTTATAGATTTGCTCCACTGTCCTCATTGTTCACCTATCTCAACCAGCTTTGGAGAGATTGGGCAGCTGTGGTACTTGTAATTAGGTGGTAATTTAAATGACAACACCCCAGATGGGCTTTATTACAGAGGCCAGATAAGTTTTTAAAAGATCTCTAACTGGAGAGATGGCTCAGTGGTTAAAAGCAATTAAATCTGGCCTAGCAGAGGACTCAGGGTTGGTTTCCAGCACCCACATGAGGTGACTCACAAATGTATACCTCCAGCTCCAACACACACATACAGATAAATAACAATAAAATAAACATTTAAAAATATTTTTCCAACTTTCTAAATCCAAAGTGTTCTTTGTCATTTGATAAACAATTCCTCAAAGTGGTTCTTAAATGTTGGAACTGTTGTCTACAGGTTTTATTATGAGCTTAAAAAATAAACAATTAAATAACATTGATGCTAGGAGCCAAAACCCGTGAAAGTATGTCTGTAGTCTTATACATGTAACTGTTATTTTTATTTTATTACCTAGTGGGAACCCTGTTGTAATTTTTCCTCTAGCTTTGGTTTTCTTTCCTTCCTGTACCAAATGTCTAAAGACTGTTTTTTACACATATAAGGTATGCTGGCTTCTCAGAATGTAGAAATAATGGAAATGACTGGCAGCAGCTGAGAAGGGAAAAATGTATCCAGAAATGGTCATATCAATTCCTCAGGGCAAGATCTAGAATGCAGGCTTTATGCAAGGGTCAGAGGGCATCCATGCTCTGGACAAAAGGTGGGCTTGCTGATTGCTCAATGGTAATTCACTTCCCACTGGATGGGGGTACATCTGTGCTCCTGACCTCAGTGATGAGGATGAGACGTGATTAATATTCATGAACTCTGGGGCAAGGAAAAAAAAAACCGGAAAAACCAAAGAGTCATGCTGTTCATTGAGCTGTAACATTTCTCAAGGTGTACCATGGAATAAAATGCATTTTTTAAAGCGGAAACCAGGCATCTACTCAAAATAGATCTTCCCCTGCATTGAGACGACACCTTGGCAGCCAATGCACATCTGAGCTAAACACCTGCCACATCAAATTATATTCCGGAAATACTGAAAAGATTATATTTTAACTAAATCTTTAAATAAATATTTAAGAATAAGTAAATTTTATTTTAAAGAAGTATGTAAATTTCCAATAAATATATACTTTTAATGGTAAAGTCACAAATATTTTAAATTTCAAATAAATTTAAAACACTATGGAATTGAACTTAGGGATCCTGACTCTATTGTAGCTATATCATGCTGGACACACAGTCTCTTCTAATACCAGAGCCCTGCAAATGACAGGTAAGGGTTCTACCACTCCATGTCATTTTGTTGTTTTATTTTTTAATTCATTTTTATATTTATTTTATTTGGTATGTATGGGCATTTTATCTATGTACATACATGTAAGTGCACCAAGTTCTTGCAGTGCCCACAGAGATCAGAGGAGGAAATCAGAACTGGCTTTGGATGATTGTAATCTACCCATGGGTGCTGGGAACTGAATCCAGGGCAAGAGCAACCAAAGTTCTTACCCACTGAACCATCCCTTCAATTGCCCCACCCCCAGTCTTTGTTGTTGCTGTATTTGTGGGAAATTTTACTTTTTGATTTTGAAACAGGGTCATACTAAGTCACCAAGACTGGTTTTAAAGTCCATGTACACCCCAGTGTAGCCTTGAACTTGTAAGCCTCCAATCTCCCAAATAGCCGAGATGGCAGGTCTAGATTACTTTTCCTTTTTATAAATCACATGACTAGCATCTTTCTATTTCAAAATCCCATGGCTGTGAATTACATATATCGTATAGCATCACATAAAGGTATCTGTGCAATGATCATTATAGAGAATTGGGCTTAGTATGTGATCAGTTTCATTGATAGGTTTCATAACTTAATACTTCCTTAAGTTTGATATTCTTGTTCACAATTTTTTTGGAGGTCTGGTTTTTTATTTTGAATACTTATGCTAACAGTTAAGGTTCCTTAACCTTAGTAAAGGAACCTTGGGACTGACTTGTTAAATTAATGACCTTTAAAGATAATTTTTATGTGCTGGAAAGAAATAGATGTAAAATGAATACTCAAAAACAATTCTGTTCAAAAATATCCAGAAATGTATACAGGAAAATGGACCTATTTCCAAGTATCAGTAATGGGTGAAATACTAGAAATATGAAGACAACACTGAAGTGGAAATAAATTTAAACACAAGTTGCTAATTATAGTAGTCTGGTCAAAAGACAATTATCAGCAAATGTAAAATAAAATAAAATAAATTCACCAATGCAGTTGAATCAGGCAACACTCCCATTTCAACAGTAATCACTTTCCTGGTTCAGGGCAACCAGAGAGGCAAGCAGAAGAAAATGTAAAGACCTTGCAAGCACATGGAATTAGAGAATACGACAGGGGTTGGCTGCTAGTTGGAATGTCAGTGGGATGTATGAGAGACCAGAAATGAGTGTCACGCTTAACATCTTCTCGTACCTGACTTTTAGATGTCCTTTTAGGTTCAGGGAGGCATAAGCCAGACTTTGAAAAACTCATTTAAAAGAAAGACAATATGCCCATTGAACATGCACAGTTAGTTGCTCACGGTCTGTATAAGTTGATACCAATGATACTATTTTACTGGGGATTTTAGGTTAAATAGAATCTATGAAGCTCTTTTCAAATGAGAGCTGTAGTCTGACAAAAGCTACAGGAGTTATATTTGGATGAATAGTCCACTACCTCTAATAGAAAGAAGAGGCATGGTCACAGTGCACCCACATTGGCTTGTTTGGTCCCTAATTCTTTAAAGAGAAACAAAGGTTTATCTTAGTAGTTCCAACTGCTTTAAACACCTGAGGGGCCAGAGATATGGCTCAGTTGGTAGAGTTCTTGCATAGCATTCAGGAAGCCCTGAGTTTGATGCTAAGCATTGCATAATCTGGCTGTGGTTATGCACACTAGGAATTCCAGCATGCAGAAGGCAGAGGCAGCAGGAACAGATGTCAAAGGCCATCCTTTTTTGCTGCATAGCAAGTTCCAGGCTAAGCCTGGGCTACATGAGATGTTGTCTCAAAGTAACGAGAAAAAAAAAACTTGTCAATTTTCTAGCTGAGTATGGTGGTATATACCTGTAATTCTAGAACCTAGGAGGCAGAGCAAGAGGATCACATGATCAAGGCCAGTTTTGGCTAAGAAGAAAGACCTCGCCTCAAGTCAAAGTAATGAGTGAACAAATAAATACTGAAACATGTTAATGTAAGTTAAGGATATCAAACAAATCTCTGCTTTTTAAAAACTGAAAAAGGTTCCTCTGTGATAGGAGGGTCTAAAAATATCCAGAATTCATTCACTTAAAAGTTTATTTCCTCTCTAAACCAAATTATATATGTGGCATTTGTATCAGATACTTTTCTGTTGCTGTGGTAAAACACCATGACCAAGGCAACTTAGAGAAGGGTTTATTCTGCTCATGGTTCTAAAGGGATTAGAGTCCACCATGATGGGGAGGTGTGGCAGCAAGTAGCAGGTATAGTACCAAGAGCAAGTAACAGAGGGCTGACATCTCATCTCCCAAATCATGGTGGGCATCCTAGGTCTGTTTGTGTTACTGTGACAAAATGCCCAGACACAAAGCAGTTTATCAGAGAAAGGGCTTATTTTAGCTCACCATTCAGCTTATAGTTCATCATAGGCAAGAAATTGAAGTGGCAAGAACTCAAAACAGCTAGTCACATTACATCACATCCTCACATTGTATCACCTTACATCACATTCACAAACAATAGCAGAAATAAGTGGATAAATGCATTCTTCCTAGTGCTCAACTCTCTTTGTCTTTAAACAGTCTGAGATCCAGACTCAGGGAGTGATGCTGCCCACAGTGGGCTGGGTCTTACCATATAAACAAACAGTCAAAATAACTCCCACAGACACACTCACATGCCAACCAAATCTAGACAAAGATTCCCAAGAGTCTTGAGACTCTTCCCAGGTTATTCTAGATTATGTCAAATTGTCAATTAAAACTACGCCCCCTTTTAGGGTCTTCCTATCCATGATTATCCCAAAAAGTCTACAAAGGCAGGGATAAAAGGGCTCAAACTCACAATGCAATTTGTGTTGTAATGAAGCTGAGATCATCTGAGGATGTAGACCTCATATTAGTGCAAGTATAGGGAAAGCATCTGGTGCCTTCATTTTCATAAAGAAGGAACAAGCTATGGGTAAACACAAGGATATTTGACCTCAAAGGGACATTCTGACCCGCAGGGGACACAGCTACCATGACACAGCTGCAGTTCTCTGGGTCACCTCACATCCTACTCCTTTCTGACATGGCTCAAGCTCCTGTGATTGATCTTAAAACTATAGGTTAAAGCATTCTGTTGCCCAAGGTTATGGCACTCTGCTACTATAAACCTGAGGTTTTACCATAAAAGCTGATGACAACGTTTCCAATAGCCTGTCTGGCTATACAGATAGGCAGAAGACTGCTCTGCCTCTTCAACTACCTCTGCTCAGCTCTACTGCTCATATATCTCTTCTGCCTCACAACAGGGTATTAGTAGCTTTATTTATTTGTTTGTTTATTGTGCTTTATTCAATTACTACTCTTGGTGGGGCAGGAGAGACAGCTCATCAGTTAAAAACACAAACTGTTTTCACACAGGCTGTCCTGCTAACTCCAGCTCCAGAGGATCTCACACCCTCTTCTGACCTCCTTGGGCATTTGCATGCATGTACATATACCCACACACATAAACAAAATTAAAAGTAAATCTTTTAAACATATAATTCTTTGGAGATGGGTGCAGAAAAAATTGCTGAAAGTTAAAGGCTAGCCTGGCCTACACAGTGAACTCTAGACTAGTCAGGGCTAAATAATGAGACTTTGTCTCAATAAAACAACACTGGGCAGCAAGCAGTAACAGTGAAGATAGGCATCTGAGAAGGAGTCATCATTGCTTCCAGCACTCCACACATTGTAGTAAAACAGAGAAAAGCTTGCTGACTCCTCTCTACAAAGTAAGCCTGCTCCCTACCTGGTTGCACACCACATATGTACTCTGCAGCTGGTAGTCGGAAAACTTTCAAAGAGAAGGGACTGGGGCATCTGAAACTGAGAACCTAAAGACTGGGTTCCTGCTGGGAAACACAACACTGAATTCAGAGAACTGCAGTTGCTGCTATTGACATTTCGGGGAGCAGCCTTAGGCACTGACAATGACAGATGGTCTCTCTTGTTAGCTCAGGCTGCTACATCAAGAAGCCTCTGAACATTAGTCAAAACTTTGAGTTCAAGGAAGCACTTTAGCATTTTCCCCAGGCATTGTCTGGCACATACCTCAGCTTGAATTACCCTCTGGCTTTGCCTAAAATGTTACTGTCCCCTAACATGTAGGTCAGACGTTGGATGTGGAATTAGGCCTGGCATCCTTGAAGAAGCATTTTTCTCTGGACATTACCCTTCCTTCCTTCTTAATTATCCGTGGAGAATAGGAGAGACAGGAGTGGAAAGGTAGTGATTTATGATATCAACAGACATAACAGATTCCTTCCACTAATTTAAAACAAATAGAAAACACTTTAGGGGTCTTTCCAGAGCATAGCAAAGATCATCAGCTAAGACCGTGCTTAATGTTTATGTCATCATTTGCCTCAGCACTTAACCTCCTGTTTTGCATTCAGTGAGTTCTCACTAGGCAACTGGACACCTTCACTCCTGATCTTCACTGTTCTGAAGACAGAATCTGAGTCTATCTAGTCAACTTGATTGCAATGAAATAACAAATTCAGAATATGTAGACAATTATATATTCCTTATAATGGCCCTAAAATAATCTAGTCTTGTAAGAGTTTTATTTTTTATTCTTCTAAGAAATATTACATTGTCCTCAAAATAAGATTCATTTCTGGCATATTTTATCATATACTAGGGTTGTGTAACCCATAGCCAAGTGGGACCATGCTCACTCAGCCATAAAAATGAATCTCCCAGAAACTATGTGCTTCCTGGAGCTGATCTAAAAGACTATAAGTTTTATCCTCTCACAGTTCTGAATGCTCAAAGATCACAAAGTGTGGGCAAGGCAGAGCTTGGGGTCAACAGACCCCAAGAAACTTGTTTCCAGACTCTCCCCTAGCTTCTACAGGGTGTTGCCATGTCCAACATGCCTTGGCCTATAGATATATTTCTCCCATTGCTGCCTACACCTACACATGGTCTTCCTCCCTCTGAGTCTCCGTTTGTCCATCTTTAAAATTCCCTTTTATTATAAGCACACCAGTCACTGGATTAAGGTTACATCTTAGTCCAGTACAAATTCAACTGCCATTGATTACCTTCATAAAGATTTTGTAGCCTTCCTATAAAGTTTTCTTCTTGCTCACATTAGTCAGAGGCATTGTGTGTTGTTTCCTCCCAAGGAATATAACTGTTTGACTCCTGAGACTGAGTTTTAAAGAACACAAAATCTCAGGTATTTTTCCTTTTTTTTTCCCCTTTCTTTTAGCAAGCATTTATTGAGTGCCTGTCTTACATAAAATACCAGACCATAGGCTGAATAGATGTCTTCAGAGGAACTTCACGTTTAAGGAGTCAGTTGACAGCCAGGTAGATTGCAGTTCTCTAGTTTTGATAAGATGCTGAGGAACTGGGATGAAGAGGAAAATGAATCCTTGGAAGGATAGGATGCTTTGTGATGGATGAAGACAAGTGCTACATCCTGAACTGTTAATTTTTGAGGGGTTTGGTGCCACCTGGGGCATTGGGGAAGAGGGGACACAAGGGAAAATAGCTAGGGGTTGACAAGAAACCTGGTGCCCAGGGAATGGCCAGTTCAGCGCTGAGAGATCTAGGTCATGGGAGATGGAACTAGCTAAATACCATTGACACAAAAACACATCTTTTACTCAAAGAGGATAAGAGACAGCTTATCCTGGAGCCATGAATTCCCATGGCCCAGGAACAGATTTAGGTTTCCCAAAATACCATGTCTCAATGTGGTGACAACCTCATGAGTTTTTATAGTAGTAAAAAAAAAAAATAACCTATAATTCGGGGGAAATTAAAAGATACTTTGGTGGAAATATCAGACAGGTGGGTGGCAGGAAAGCAGAGGAATCTCTATGATGGGATGATGTGCTGTCTGTTGGAAGATGTAGCTTTTGCATTGGTAGAATAAAAGGTATCCATTGGTGTATTCCAAAGGGAATTTTACCTGATAGTCACAAAGATTGGGTGTTCAAATACAGAGGTGGGGAATGAATACCTATTTAGGGTGCTAAAGAGAGCTCAAGATAATTTGGCTCTGGACCTTCAAATGTCCAGCTCTCAACAATTTCTAGCATAATTTTAATCAAACAGCCTTGTAGAATGTTTTACAAAGGTGTGTAGCTACCTTCTTCCTGGGAACTTCAGTTCTCATTACTCAGGATATTGTCTCATAAATGTGTAGCACGAATCTTAAAATGTCTTATTAATAAAAACAAACCTGGAGCCAGGTATTGGGGTGAATGCTGAAAGATCGGGGAACACAATATCACCACATAAATGCATATTATAAAGTACTAATGATCAAATTAGAATGGGTGACTCATCTGCAACAACCTGTTTAGGACTGCAGATTCCCTCACTACTTCATTCAATCACAACTGAATGACCCTATACAATGAGCAACAACCTGCAATGAGAGAGACTAGTATCATTGTCAGTTGCTAATTTTCTCACAGCAAAGCCCAGATGAACATTGGTCCCTGATCCAACATCTTTTAATCTACACTCCATCCAAGCTATGTGGCACCAATGAGAACCAGCAGGCTACATGTTGGTAGGAAAGTGTCAGATAAAATTAGGTAGAATCGTACTTTCAGCAACGTAGTCACTAAGCTGCAAACCTCACAGTATACTTTTTAATGTTGCTGAGATTTACATTGCCTAACTCTGCCTTCAGTTAACCATGTAGGAATCATTCTCAAAAATGGCTTTTCTTCTTTTCTTTCCTTTCCCCCCTCTATTGAACAACACAGATGCAACCAGGTGCATTGAATTGGTTGTTTTTTTAATGTCACCCACTTTGGGTGTCATCTTGGCCAGAATTTGAACAACACAGCATTCTAAAGGGAGCAATTACAGTATGTGTCCCCTCTGGCAAGTGACAGCTGATGCCTAGCATTTTAATGCTCACTTGCCAGAGCCCTTGCCTTACATTTGCAGAACAGTTGTCTTTCCAAAATCAAAAGCTCTCAGATAGCTGAGATTCTATTGTTGCACAAAAATAAAAGGGATAAGACTGTAAAAAAAATAAAATCAAGGATTTTACTCTTTATAACCTTTCTATCTGAGTCTGAGAAACAATCCTGTCAAACGGCTTCTGTAACATCCTCAGAGACGAGATTAAGCAGTTATGGATTCCAGATAATTATTTTTTTTCCCACACCTGCTTTCTGTCTCATTTAGGCACCTGCACATATTTGGAGGAAATAAAATTTTATTGCAGACAAACCCACTTAATTGTATTGGTTCCTAATAAATTTACAATTTCTAATAAATTGCAAATTGGTGATCAAAATGCAACTGATTTTCTTTTTAAAATGATCCTGAATTATAGAGATGTGGATAGTTCAGTCTGAAAATGCTTGCCAGGCAGGAAAGGAGGTTTGGGTCTGAAAACCAGAATCCATGTAAAACTAAACATCAGGTGTGGCAGTGCATGAGAATAATCCCAGCACTGGCACGGAGAGAGAAGAGGACCCCAGATACTGGATGGCAAGCCAGTGCTGTGGGATGTTCTGTATGGCAAATGTGTTGCTCTGATTGGTCAATAAATAAATCACTGATTGGCCAGTGGCTAGGCAGGAAGTATAGGTGGGACTAACAGAGAGGAGAATTGAGAGAACAGGAAGGCGGAAGGGAGTCACTGCCAGCCGCCAGGATGACAAACAGCATGTGAAGATGCCAGTAAGCCACGAGCTACGTGGCAAGTTATAGATTTATAGAAATGGATTAATTTAAGCTGTAAGAACAGTTAGCAAGAAGCCTGCCACGGCCATACAGTTTGTAACCAATATAAGTCCCTGTGTTTACTTGGTCGGGTCTGAGGGGCTGTGGGACTGGCAGGTGAGAGAGATTTGCCCTGACTGTGGGCCAGGCGGGAAAACTCTAGATACAAGCCAACTTATGCAAATATGCAAGTTCCAGGCCAATGAGAGACCCTCTCTCAAAATAAAAAAAAAAATGGACAGGGTCCTTAGGAATGCAGTCAAAGTTGTTCTCTGCACTCCACACACAAGGCACACTAACACGCACATAAACATAACACATATGTGCATACACACTCACACAAACATGCTGAATTTGCTGATCCTCTAAATGGGATATAATTTTAATTCCTCAACCAGGGAATAGTAATTTCTGAAGAGAACCTTAGGACCCAGTTTCAACTGTCTCTTGTGACCAGTGTGGGGGTCCACAAAGACCCCCACATCTTGACTCAAAGTCAGAGAATCTGAGCTTGTTTTCCCCTGCAAGGCTCCATAATAGGATGTCTTGGCCAAAGGTGTGGTTACCAGGTATCTTATACTTCAAGGCCTATTTACAGGATGCTTTGCTGTAAGGCATGGTCACCAGAGATCTTGAGTACTAAGGAGGTGTTTATACTTAACTGTACTTCGTACTTTGAACCCTGATGTCCTTGAAAGCGGGAGGTCTTTTTGCCCTCCTTGTTTTTTGGATACTTAAAGGCTATCAGTAATAAAACTCAGTGTCTGCAGTGTTGACCCAGAATCCTCCTGAAGCTATCCTGTGTCTCTATCTTTTTCTTCATCTACGTCTATATTTCATAGATATCATTTCCCAATTCCACACTCCCTGCTTCAGAACTCATTCCACAGGTCAAGTGGGGCTCGACAAACCAGGCAAGATTTCAAGTGGAGGAAGTGGAAAACCAACCCAACCACATAACCTTCTACGTATAGTCTGCCCTGCCTATGGGATGTGCTGGGGTAGGGGTGGCTTAGAGATTGCAGGAGTGGACAACCAATGATGATGGGTCTAGCCTGAACCCCTGCCAGGAGAGTAATCATACCCCTGACACTGCCTAGAGCACCAGGACCCGCAGGCTGGATGACCCAGAGACCTAGGACAGAATCAAACATGACTGAAGGGGGGAAAATGTCCATGTACTGATGCCTAATGATACTCTGCTATATTCATAGATTGGTGCCTAGCCCAATTGTCATCAGAGAGGCTTCATCCAGCAACTGATGAAAATAGATGTAGACCTACAGCCAAACATTAGGCAGAGCTCAGTAAACCCTGCATAAAAGGGGGAGAAAGGATTATGAAAGCCAAAGGGATCAAGAACATCACAATAAAACTCACAGAATCAACAAACCTGGGTTCACAGGGGCTCACAGAGACTGAACCAACAACCAGGGAACCTGCATGGGACTGACCTAGGCCTTCTGCATGTGTGTTATAGTTGTATAGCTTGGTCTTCTTGTGGGTCTCCTAACAATGGGAACAGAGGCTGTCTCCAACTCCTTTATTGGCTTTTGGGACCCTACTCCTCACACAGAGTCACCTTGCCCAGCCTTGATATATGGGGAGCATGGAGGGGCCCAAAACAGCTTCACAACACAGCTGCCATGACAGGCTTAGAGGCCCAGAGACAGCTTCTGCGACAGGCTTACTGGCAGGCAACACCTAGACCCAGGAAAAGCCATTAGCTGATCCTACCCAGGGAGGGCCTATATCTAAGGGGAAGTACCTGACATCCCAAACATTCCAACCAATAGATAAGGTGGCCAGATGTCCTTGAGTCTAGCATATGCCTACTTTTGTTTTACAGACACCCCAAGATAAATGTCAGCCAATCAGGGTCCTGAACCCTGGAAATCCCCACACCCCAACCTCTGCTATGATAAAAACTCTATCCTACCTGAGCTCAGGGCTCTCTGCTTTCACCAATGCGTTGGGCAGACAGAGAGACCAAGCTCAGAGCTTGAAAAATAAAGGTTCTGTGCTTTTACATATGGGATTTGGTCTCCGTGGTGGTCTTTTGGGGGTCCCTGCAATCAGGCATAACAGGGAGGTGCTTAGTCTTACTGCAACTTGATATGCCATGTTTTGTTGACATTCATGGAAGATTTGCCCTTTCCTAAACAGAAATGGAGGAGTGGATTGGGGGTAGAAACAGAGGGGAGATGGGGAGAAGGACTGGGAGTAGAGGGGGAGGTGAAACTGTGGCTGAATGAAAAATAAATTAATGAATTAATTTTTAAAAATTTCAAGTACCTGTTTCAATAAATTATAAACTTTTCCTTAAAGTAATATTTACTTCTCATGAAAATAGTCTATTTCCCCTTTAAGATGGAAAAAAATGGTCTTTGATATTCTTACTAAACTCTGAAAATTCTATTTTTTTAAAATTTAGGGTTATGTTATATATTCTATGATTATTCAGGACTTTAAGCCACTTTCTCTACTTTTCATAAAAATCGCTGAGAACACAATTTACAGTGTATACTGTTTTGGGCTCCCATTAACTTCCAAGGTCTACAGTTCCTGTTTTGGTCTCACACTTCCATGCAGCTCCACTGCAGCCATTGCTTCTGAACACAGCATGGGTGCTTTGCCTTGTGCATGTTGTCACACCAAGCAATGCCAACAAACTCTACTAAGACATCTAGCTCAAATTTTACTGGCCATAAAAGGTTTCTGCTCCCATGAGAGGATAAAGATTAAATTCTGGACAACAGAAATCTTCTAGCATTTCTCAGGATGTATCAAAAAGAATATCTTGGATTGTACTGTGTTTGATGTTTGATATTGAAATTAGCTGTTTGAGTTGCTGCCTTCTGTGAACAAAATCTCCTGGGGGGGGAAAAAAAA